>NC_088932.1:59150000-59172500 GCF_038396675.1 Hydra vulgaris | reverse complement strand
TCGATAATGCTAGCTTTTTAGGGTTTTTTGTTCCTTTTCTACAAATAATTTTGACTTTGCCTTGATTAAATTGCAAGCCAGACCCATCCCAGTTAAATATTTTAAACGATTTATTGCCTAAATTGTGTTCATTATATGCAACTGCTAATTGCTCAAACCAATTGTCAATTATAGCTGGTTGTGTGGCCACAGCTCTAATAGTTTGCATACTGCATACGTATGACATTTTTTTTTAGTAAAAGCTTGAATAGCTAGCTGAGATCGACTCTCTCGCTCTTCTTTTTGTTTAAAATTATCCATATTCTTTAATACAGTAATACAATAAACACAAATGCGTTAACTTTATGGATGATAAAAAAAATAGCTGTATCTGGATTAGTGTCAATTCTTTTTTCCCTGGTGGCTATTTTATTTTTTATTACTTTCATGAACATAATATATTATATTATGTGCATGGAAGTGATAAAAAATAAAGTAGCCAATTGTAATTAACTGTATCCGAGACTCAAAAGTGTATTTGTTTATTGCTGCTGGCTAATATGTTTATTATTTTTTTTAGGTACATAAAATAATAATTACCTCTATCCGGAATTAGGTGTCTTTTTTTTTTAGCTGGTAGCAAATTTGTTTTTCATTTTTTTTAATTATTTCAAAAGGTAACTTAATTTTTTTATGGCTAAAATAATCAGCATAAAATTCTGCACAAAATAGTGTTTTTACTTTTTTTATTTTTTTGTTGCAAGTCAAAGTTATTTTTTTCCTTTTTTTTGTTTTTTTAGTTATGAGAGATTTCAAATTGAAATCATTCATGATTGCATTAGTTTATATAATTTTTTTTTTATATCTTTCGATTTGTCTGTTAAAGACGTTTATTAATTAAAAAAAATAATTCATTTATTAAGGAAGTTATGAAACTTTTTACTGAAACCATCCGGAATTAGGTTACATCCGGAATAAGGGGTTTTTACGGTATATTTGGAAATGATCACTAATAGCAATCTTAAATAAGCCTGCTTCAAATGACGTTTTTTAAGTAATTGTTAGTTATTAAAAATATTATAAATTGAAATTGCAAAAGTTTTACTCACCGAAGTCAGTTTATTAATTACAGGCAAAACATTGTATTTAAAAAACATGTCAAAAAAGATTTTGTTTCAGGAAATTTGTGATATGTTAGAGCATTCAAATTTTTTATCACCGAGGATGTATAATTTCTTTTTTTTTGTTTATTGTTAACATACTATTTCAATAAAATCCTAAAATGGTCTAATTTTACTACTACACTTTAAAAAACCTTGTGTTGAAAAGCAACGCTTTTCAGCACAAGGTTTTCTTGTGTTGCTTTCATTTAACACAAGTTTGTGTTAAAATAAAAAAATACGATTTAAAAGCGCATGCGTTTCCTGGAAGCAAAAATACTTTGCTATTTTCTTGCTGACACAAGTCTTGTGTTAAAGAAGTCTATAGATACGCATGCGTAAAACCTCATGGAATTTGTATTATTTTCATATAACGGATTTTTTAAATTTACATCTTAATTTGCTTTTTCGAAATAAGATTTATAATTTTTAGTTTGTATTTAATTACTTACAATATCTTCATCAATATTAACTATAAAAAATGGGTTATTTTTGTGTATTTTGTGAGTCCATTTTAGGATCATTGGAGAATGTAAGTGATCTTTTGAAACATTTTCATTATCGCCATGGTATTTCTTCAACACAAATTTGTAAAATTCCTTGCAGACAAGGTGGTTGTTGCAGAACATATGACAGTGTCCATGCCCTTAAAATTCATTTATATAGAAAGCATCCAAGTGATTCTTATCTGAAATATGAGAAATAAATATTTCTCCTGTGGAAAGCAATAGTGAGCTAAAAGATCAGCATGGTAATTATACATCAGCACATAATAATAAAGATAACAGTCATAATATTTGTTCAAGTGCATTAAACGGAGAAAAGATAAAAGAAATGATATAGATGTTTTAATGACTCTCAAATGCCGTAACACAAGTGAAGTTGTAATTCAGTATGTAGGTAAAAGTATTCAAAATATTTTATCCACTGTAATTGAAAGTGTACAAAAATCAATGCACAATGAAGAAACAGTCGCTAGTAGAGTAAACGATGTCCTAAACGATATTGAGTGTGAGTGTGTAAAATGTAGTTTAATTACATCTACCTACTTGCAAAGAAAACAATTACAACAAAAAGGGATGGTTGTACCTATTGAAATAACTGTTGGGTTCAGATCTGAAATGCGTCATAAAATTTCTGAAACTAATGTTATGAGTTATGAACATGAAACTATGCAGTATATTCCTATACTAGAAACCATTTCTATGGTGATTTCTAAGCACACAGTTGATAAAATAGATATCCAGTAATTTATTGTTTTGCAGCTGATGTTGCAAAGTATGGATATGAAAAACTTTTAAAACCATTAATAAAGGACTTGGTAGCTCTGGAGAAAGGAGTTAAATTGTATATAAACTGAAGTTACGTTTGCATTTATGGCGCAGTAGTTATGTGGTCTGGAGACAATCTTGCATTGCACCAAATTTTTGGATTTAGTTCAAACTTTAATGCTAATAAGTGCTGCCATTACTGCTATACAACAAAAGAACAAATGTATCACACTTTTTATGAAGAAGATCTAGACTTAAGAACTAAGGAACATCACATTGCAGATTGTCAAGCACTTTTTGGTGATGCTGATAGTAATAGATTGTATGGTGTATATAAACAAAATCCCTTGTCAGAGCTTCAGTATTTTTCTGTTCCTGAGAACATTTGCCCAGATTCAATGCATGATGTACTTGAGAGTTATTTACAGTATGAATTAAAAATTGTTCTTCATCGCTTATTACTAATTAATTGCCTGTTGACTATTGACGAATTTAATGGCCGGCTGCAAACTTTTAATTTTGGCATTGATAAAAAAATAGGCCATTGCCAATAACACGTGAAAAACTTGTTTCTAAAGACAAAAGGTTAGGTGTAAATGCAACACAAAGTTGGTGTTTAGGAAGGTTTTTTTGTTTGTTGATTGGTGATGTTGTAGAAACTGATAACCAGTATTTTCATTTAATTCATTTACTAATGGAAATATGTGGAATAATCTTTGCTCCAAAATTGACTGTTTATTTAATAACTTATTTAAGAGAGATGATTAGCGTTCATCACAATTTGTTTACAGAAATATTTTCTGGTCATACTGTTATTCCAAAACAACATTTTCTTATTCATTATCACAAATGTCACAACTGAGACTTTCTCCAAGTTATTGGTGTATGTGATTTGAAGGAAAACATGCTCCTGCAAAGGAGCAATGTCACATTTTGCAAAACTTTAAAAATGTTTCGAAGTATAACATGGCGTCAACATTACAATTACATCTTCATTTGTCAAATTTTGCAAGTATACTCAGTATAGAAGTAGGTCCTGGTCTTAAAATTATGCCTGCTTTCTTACCATTGCCAATACCTGTTTTTAGTGAAATTCCACTATATGAAGAATGTTTTTGTGCAAATTATATTATCAAAGATGGTGTAAAGTACATGCCAGACTTTATTGTAGTTTTAGGGATAACCAAACTTTGTCTCCCACGTTTTGGAAAGATTCTGTATCTACTTGTCCGTGAAAATGAATACACACTTATGGTTGAAATTTATTTTACCAAACACTATGATGCTCATATTGCTGGCTATAATGTATGTAAAATATCTAAATATAAAGTTGTTAAAACAGACAATTTATTTGATTCTCATGTACTGTCATTGTCAACTGGCTTCAGAAAGTATTCTGAAGAAAGTTTTGTTATAACAAGACATGAATATATTAACCTGGATATATTACAATAATTTTAATTTTTTGTTATTGATTTGATTTTGTTATTGATGAAACAAAATCATCATATTGAAATATTTACCTTCTTTTTTTTCTTAAATATAAATTCATTTTGAAATATTTTTGTGTTTATTCAGGGTTTTCATTCAATCTGAAAAACCTGGAATAGCTGGAAATAACTTAAGACAAAACCTGAAAAATCCAGGGTTTTTTTTAGAAAAGTCATAGAAAAAATATATATATATATTTTTTAAATTATGAGCAATAGTTTTTGTTAAATTTAAAAGGCTAAACTTTCAAATTTTAGTGGCATCTTGTTATTTAAGATAATTTTTGATAATGTTGTTCTAAATAAGCAATTTTTGTTCAAACATTGATGATGTTTATTAATTTTCTTACTTTTAATAAAGTTTTTTTTAATAATGGATGAAGTTAATAACCACTTCTGGTAGAGCTAGGTGCTAGTTCAATAGAAGATTTGTTGTTTTTGAACGTTAAAACAGATCTGTCTAATGTGCTACCTCTTCTTAAGAGACGGAAATTAGAAGCAGCTTTAGCAAGTTCAAAATCTAAGCCTGTTCAATCACAAAGTGGGGGTCTGATTGGTATGTTAATCCAATTTATTTTCAATAAAAAAATTAGATTTTTTGCCATTTTTTTATTGATGTGACATGCAAATAGTAACAGTTAGGTATATGATTTACTCTATCATATACTATAGAAACATCTGTGGTAACTCCTGTTGTATGTAACAAATCAAGCGGTTCAAAAAAGATGGTGCATACTTTTTTATTATTTTATTATATTTTAACTTTATTTATATTTTATCTATGTTTATTGTATTTAACTTCATTTAAATATATATTTTACAAATTTTTCAAATTTTCAGGTTTTAAAAGTATTTCATCTGAGTTATTGAATAAAAATTAAATATGGTTGCTATTGCTAAATAAGATTCTATGTAATTTAGTTTTTTATACAGCTTTATAAAACCAAAAAAATCATCTATTAGTTTCTTTTATTAGATTGTGTCAATAATGGATGCAATAGAAAATTACTTTTTAAAAAGTAGTATCGTTATTGAGGCACAGAAGACTGTAATGGATGATAGCTTACATCGTCTTCTTGTCAAAGTAGCTTGCTCATACTTAATTGATTGCTACGGAAAGTAAGTTTTATAATAGTATTCATAAATATATATAATTATAATACATGGTAATGTAATTACGTTAATAAATTATTTATGTACCATTATGTATGTTAATTCTATCATGTAGTTAATTTGATCTATTATAATTGACATAATTACATAGATAAATAAGTAACATAATAATATACGTAAAAGTATATAATATAATAACATAATTGATAGCTAATAACATTTATGAATTAACTATATATTTGTATATATTTAAATTAAACTTCAATAATTTCTGCAGCTATCCTCCACCAGAGCATCAATTAGCCATGGCAAAAAGTATTGTCTCAACTTTTAAGTTTAGGTCATGTCGAAGCGAAAAGGGACATGTAAGTTTTTTTGTTTTTTTAAATTATGTAGTAATCTATACTATTATTATGGAACCTAATATGTGAAACCTATATTTAATGAAAAACACAATCACTGCGCCAGGTTTACATGACCTCTTTCTAACTTTTATATTTCAACAAATTACCCTTGCAGTATTTATTAAAATTCATTGTGGTGATAACTTGTAATTAAATTAAGCAAAACTTTAAAAAAGAAATCTTCCATTAACATTTGATTGTTTACTACTTAGTTCACAAAACTTAATAATGTTATATGATTAATTCTGATAAGTTTTTTTACTGTCTTCTAATTACAGATATGTATTTAACAAAATAGGAATTATACTACTGTTTAGGTACATCAAAGAGTTTTCTGACTAATCGTTTTAGAGAAATTTATCGTCGCTATTCAGCAGATATAAAAAAATACAGTTCTCGCAATAAAAAGATTATGTTAATTTTTAAATTTTTTTTTGTTGAACAATTTTATTGGAGAATTATAATTTTTTTGTTGAATAATTTTAATTTTCTATATATTTTATAAAAAACACTTTATAACTTTGATAACTTTATAAGGCATTTATTAACAATAAATTCATAACAAAATTGTATTGATACATATAATATTTTAAAATAAATTAAAAGTTTTAACACACGTTAACAGTTAAACACATAACATTTTAATGCTCATGTTAATGCCATTTTTTTAAAATTGCAAAACTCCCCCTACGAATAGGGAAGGACGTAAAACAGGTTTTATGCAACTTTAATGTTATAAGGTATAAATATTATTTTTATAGTTTTATATTTTATGTGTTCTTTAAAAATATTATTTGTTTTGTAATAATTTTTTACTGTTAGGTAATGAATTTTTTGCTGTTGGAGATGGCTCAATGCAAAAAAACAACGAAGAATATGAACTAATAAAGACAAAATTGATGCATCTTATTTATACAGTCCAAAATGAAAATGAGATAGTATAAACTATGAACAAATCACGTTTATGCAGGCAAATATGGATCCGAAATGATTCGCCAACAGCTAGTATAATATTTGAGTAACTTCCAAGATTTTTGGACACTCCTTTGTTGGTAAAAATTTCATTCTTTGCTAGAAATTTTTTTTTTAAGTGTAGTTTTTAGGTTAAATTTTTACATTATATAAAAAAAATTATGTAGCATTTGTTTGTACTATTCAGTTAGATGGTGAATTCAAATCCATTATTCAAAATTATGTAGAAAATGTTCCAGTTTTATTGGAAACAAAAATTTCTAAACAAATAGTTTCATACTGCAAGTCCCCCGCCTAAATTTATTTACTCTTTTCGGCAAATTAATTTGTAATTTGACAAACTGTAATTAGAATTCCAATCCAACGGATTTTCTGATTCATGCCAAGTCTCTGACAGAGATATGACGTCGAACGTTATTTTACTATACCTAAATATTCTTTAATTTTCTCAAAATTTCTACTTTAACTTTGCCAACTTAATGTGCACATTTTTTTTTTCTCGATCGATTTCAAGTTTTTCAGCAAATATTTATTCAATTTAGTTTTGGTAACTTCTCAATCTTTCTTGTCACAACTTTTAACAAGATCAGATAGATGCTTGAAGTGTTTAAAGACTGGAGGGAGGGAGGCAGAAATGGGTGAGGCTTGGGGAGGAGTACCCCTCCCTGAATGTGGTGTTTGAGGGGCGTTATTCCACAGATTTGTTTAGGCATTATTAACCCTGCTAAATGCAGATTTGCAATCCTTTTTTAAATCATTATATTTAAATATTTGGTACAAAACAAAATCTACCAAAAACAATTACAATTACTGTAAAAAATGCCCATATACGGATGAACGTTCACGGGTTTTAGCCACAAACTTCTCCATGAGTGCTGTAATGTCAAACTTGTCTAGGTAACTTTTGTTAATGTGCATTAAAGCGAGGTGAGTGAGGCAACTCTGTGACATTGTTGAACGCAGCCAAGTATTAGGCCGTCTCAATGCACTGAAGGACCTTTCAGAACTAGCTACGGATATTGGAACAGATAAACACAACACAACTACCTGTTCCACCATGTCAAATAACCGGCGGATACTTGGTTTAAAGTCTTTTAAAGCTGCTGTTAGCTGGTGTAAATCTTTAGGCAGTGACTTGTCCTTAAACAACTGCGGAAGCATTTGCAGCTGTGACTGCAACATAGGAACATCGACATTATTTGGCAAACTTTACAGTGGCATACTGGCTAGTGTGACTGCATTACTTGTGGATGTGCATGAATCTATCAAAATAGCTTCTGTGCTTGCAATTTTATGCAATCCTTCTTGGTTAAAACGGCGCTGCAGTTCTGCAACTAAGTGATCAATGGCTTCGAAGAGACTTTTCTTCCAGATAACATCTGTAGTTAATTGTTCTACAATTGTAGTTAATTGTTCTATTTGAGCTCCATGCGAGAAACGAGCAGGAGCATTGATTGTGGACCTACGCTGTGCCCTAAGCAGCTAGAGATTCGGTGTGGTAGCTTTTTTGATGGCCTTCCTGTGTATTTCTGAAGCAAATTTATCACTACGCAAGATTAAGCATTAATACAAATTTTGCTTTTTTAAATTTTATTTCATTTTCATAGAGTCTGTACTCTTTACTCTGTACAATGAAATTTTTTTAATAATCAATTTCTATTGAAAAATTCTTAATTTACTTCTCTTTTTTGTCATGGATAATGACTTTGAAACAATAAACTTTCAAAAGTTGCGTTTTGTCGTTTTTAAAACTGAAAAATTTTTTTTACGACTGATTTATATAAAGGCGGTATTTACTTTTATAACAGAAAAATATTTGACTCAACATATTTTGTTATTAAAACTTTTAAAGCTGAACTCCAAACTAACTTAGGAAAGTTCACGGTTATACACATCAACATCAGGAGCTTAAATACAAATATCGATAAGCTAAAATACTTTCTTATCGAATGCAAAAGTTCTTTCAAAAAAAAAAAACATTTGTATTCTTTTGAATGCAAAACTTTTTTTTCTTCGCAGTACAAGAAAAACACGTCCGATCACTTATAAACATAAAATATATAAAGATTGCATATAATTTTCTAAAATAAACACAGTTAAATAAGATATAATGCTTAAATTTTTTTTGCGCAAATAAGAATTAAAACAAAAAAACAAAAAGGACCTTGATAATTATACCAAAAATATTTACAGGGACGTCACCCATACACAACATGGAACTTCTAATACAGTAAAACTTTATAGCTGTTGATGGAATTAGATTTTCTGAGGATTAAAATTAATTTAAACCATTAAATTGGGTTTTGGTACTGTTTTTTCAAAAGGAAATATCTTGAATAGCTGCATAACTACTGTCAAAGAGACATCCCCATAAGTAGAGTCAAGAAGATTAAGCATTCATGATCCTAGGCAGGAAACAATGTAAAGCAGTTTTCCATTTATCTCAGTCTGTATTAAGAAGGTGTGCAAAGCTAATCAAAAGAATTTTTTAGCTTAAGTAGCTGACACTAAAAGACAGTAGCTAAATGCTGTTATTTTATTTATTTATCATTTTTTATTTTCAGATTTTTTTTTCCTTAATATTATAAATTCGTATTTACATAATAAAGTTTCGTTAACAGTAAATATATAAATAAAAACAAAATATTACAAAATGGTTTTACAAAAATAATAAATTCACTCTAACACTGTAAAAAGAAGGCCAACAACTTGCAGGAGACCAAATGTTCTTATCATCAAGAACCGCTTTACATTGCCGTAAATATAAAAACATAAAATTTTTACATAAATCATTACATTAAAATAATATTAAAATGTCAGATAACAAGTATACAAATATATTTTTACAAATCTCATTTTTTTTTTTTTTTTTTTTTTTTTCAATAATATATACACATTTATTACAAGTGCAATGTTGAAAATATATTTCTCTATAATGAAAAGTTAAAAATTTTTTAAGATGCTTGCAGAAAATAAACTTAATATCACTAAACTTTTATACTTTTAAATACTCTTTTTAGTAGTTTTTTTAAAACAATATAAGTTTTTTAAATCAATACTATTTATATTATTTACTAAAAACTTATTCCAGATATGAAGTACTCGGTAGATGTAAGTATTTAAATTTGAGAAATTGAAATAATTATGAAAAAAAAAAGTATTGTGCTCCATGTCAAATCCTCAGTAGATGTAGCGGCATTTCTTTGTAGCGGCAGGCTATAAGATAGTCAATGCACCACCACTCCCTTGTAGCAGCAGGCTATAAGATAGTCAATGTAGCAGCACTCTCTTGTAGCAGCAGGCTATAAGATAGTCAATGTATGCACTCAAGCCAATAAATATTCCATTTGTATTAAAAAGTCTCCATTTTGAGCAAGTCAACCGCACCAAAGCACAACAAGCGAAAAAATAAAATGATTATACGCCGCTTATCTGAAACATTACTTGAGCTTATTTTTGCATGAAGGCTCGATAAGAGTACTAGTTGAACCCAATAAATATTTATATTCTGGTTTTCGTTTATAAAGACTATAGAAAATTGAAGGACTTTTTTGCATTATGCTATTATATATAAGACTGAAAACATAATATACATTTAGTTCAAACAATGTTAATAAAGACATCTGCTCAAAAGGTACTACCCTATGCTATTTTACCGTAGTTTAGGTAATTTGAACAAAGCTATAGCAGATTTGTTTGAGTATTGGTTTTTTTAATAAGTAACGTGACTGGTATAATATTTATATGCTTTTAGATATTTTACTTCATAAATTAGCGATATGTTTAATCCAATTCAGATTTTCGTCAATAAAAACACGTAAAACTTTTGTTACAATACCCCTACTTATTTTTCTATTTTCAATAAAAATTTGGAAAAGATTGAACTTTTTTTTTAAAGGAAGGATGAAATAAAGAAAACTTTGTTTTACTTGAGATAATGGAGAGTTTGTTTTCCCTAAGCCATTCTGAAATTTTTTCTAATCCATTGTTCATTTCTACGCACAGCTCGTTAATATATTTTCCAGAGATAAAAAAAGTTGCTATTGTCAGCATACATTATAGTTGCAATTCTTTTTGAAACCATACAGAGAACGTTAACATAGATTAAGAAAAGCAAAGGCCCAAGAATTGATCCTTGAGGTACACCACACTCTATTAGAGTCAGATTAGAGAGTTTATTGTCACCATAGCATACATACTGCACACGTTTATCTAATTATTAATTTCTAATATGGTTAGTTTTTTGTGTTTTAGTTTATTTCTATTACGACATATATTTTTATCAAAAAATTTATTTACAAGGAATTTAAGTGAAAGTTTAACTCCTTTATCATAAAAGAAGTTGGTAAACTCATTTGCAATGTCGTTATCATTATCAATTGATTTGTGATTGATGGTTATTGTCTTAGGAAAGCAAGGTTTGCTAGTTTTCGGTTTACCAATAATTTCATTTAATAACTGCTATGTTTTTCTGGAATCTGTTTGACATTTTTTAAGCTGTTTGTTTTTGTATCAAAGTTTAGCGGTTTTTTAAAGTTTCTCAAATAAACTTGCATAATTTTGTATTCTGTTTTTGTTTGCAATTTTTTTTTAAGGTATTTTATATATAATTTTTTTTCCGTTTAGATGACTTTTTAAGACCTTCAATTTTTTTTTTTTTTTTTTTTTTTTTTTTTTTTTGTTATTCACCTCCTCAAGGCCAAGAAGGCCACTACATATGAGGAGGCTACTTAATAGTGGTTATAACCCTCTCTCAACTCTATAACTCCGAAACACGAACCTTGACAAACAAGGCCGCTGCGCGGAGAAACAAGTTGAGCGCGGTACTACCAGGGACGTGGTGGGGATCGAACTCGGAGCCTCTTGCTTGTAAAGCAAGCGCTTTACCACTACACCACTACCGCATTTAACCAAGGTGCGTTTATGTTTTTGAGTTTACTTGTTTCTGTTACTTTAAGAAAATGTTTTTCATAAAAAAAAAATATTGATGTACTTGTTATACATTAAACTGGTATCATTTGAGGATTCTAAATCTGACCAGTCAATATTCGCTAACTCTCTTTTAAAGTAGACCTGGCTGTCCAAAGGAAACTGCTGCCTTGTCATTGTCATTTTTTGACTTTTTTTGATTTGTTGAAGGTCTTTATTGAAATAAATTTCGGAAGGTGATCCGATTTTGGTGTTTTAATTACTCCCTTTTTTAACAAGATTTCAAGTAAACAATATGTTAGTATATTATCGATTTATGTTGATGAGTTTTTTGTGATTCAAGTTGAGGAATTACACCAAATCGGAAAATATCATTGCAAAAATTTTGTGTTTCTTTATTATTGTCATACTTTGAGCTAATTTTGAGAATTACTTCAGTTTTTATATAGCAATATATATGTTGATATTTAAAATACGAATTGAAAGGGCTAACTGCAATTGATATTTATTTACATTAAATTTAAAACCTGAATGCTTAAACATAACTTAAGTGGCATTGGTTTTTGTGTTTAAGAAAATTGCCAATTATTAAACAATTAATATTAAAGAATTGGGTAATTGATTAGTATACAATTTTTCATTCCGTAAAAGTATTAGTATGATATATATGTATTAATTTTATACTAGACTGATTACTTTGTAAAATGTTTAGCAAAATGAATTGCTGGTTTACAGCAAAAAAGCTTAATTATTTAGTTCTCATAAGTATCTTATTGATTTAAAAAAAGATTGCTGATTAACTCATGGAATGAATGATTATTCAATAATCTGCAACTGATGTTTGTAATTTAAATTCAATCATCTGCAACTGATGTTGAGTAATTTAAGTTTATTTTATAACGATTTTTCATTGTAAGAATATTTTTCCAATCTGTCATACTCAAAGGTGTAAATTGGTACACCTATTTTTAAATTTCGCAGGTACCTTTGTTGTAAATTAGTTGAGATTTGTAGTTGTTCCATAAATATTGCACCTTTGATCACGGGAAATGCTTTGATTTAATCAAAAAGCTAACCATTTGTAACTTATTTTGTCTTGAAAATAACCCCTTTTGAAAAAAACCTATTTAAAAATAATTCTAACTTCATTTTGCAAAGAACTTTCACAAAATTTCAGTAAAATTTTTTGTTTTGATGTTTTAATAAATAAAAGTTTACATTTAAGTCAAGAAATATGATAACCCGATTAAAAAATTGTAAAATAAAAAATACCTTTTATTGCAGCAACATCAATAAAACAAAGTTATATTGAGCAACACTCAAAATGAGATTTGTTACTTTAACAGAGGACCAAAATTTCAATTGCAATATTACCTGGACAACTTATTAAATTACAACTTTCGGTTTTAGTTTCACCATTTGTTATTGCCGCCAAAGAAATTTTAGTTCTGTAACCATTCCCGCAAGTAGCTGAACATTCGCTCCATGCTGACCATTCTAAAAAGATTTTAAAAAAGTAACAGCTTTAAGTTGTCAAACTTTAAACTATTTTTAGTCTTATTCAGATTATAACTTCAAGTTGAACTGTTTTAAGTTAAAAACTTTTTCAAAATTTGCCGAATGGTCACACACGAGCAGTGAAAAACTGTTTTAAGTTAAAAACTCTAGTCGTAGTTTTCAATACTTTAAGGGTCTAAAAAAAGTTAACATCTGCCAAAAAGAGTATTTTTATCAATACAAAAGTTATTGTATTTTGAAGAAAAATTATTATATTTTATAGAAAAAAGTTATTTTATTTTGTACTTATAAATAGACAAAGCAGATCTGTTAGCTAATAAAATAAACTTTGGAGGCCATCTTGATCGTAACGAAAGTGGTTTTATGTTTATGTAAACAAGCTCAATTAATTAAAAAATGTTAAACTAATTATTTTATAATTACTTAGCTTGTAAATTTGTTGTTATTTGAGTATTGTTTACTGAGAGAAAAAGTACAAAATGATATTATTAATATTATTTTGTTGATATTATTGATATTATGATATTATAATGATATAATGATATAATGATATAATGATATAATGATATAATGATATAATAAATAATAATATATATTATAAATGATATTATTAATATTATTTTGTTGTTATAAATTATGTTACCATAGGGTCATGGCACCCCCTACCGTGAAGAAGCACCTACCGTGGTTTTTGAAAAAATTATTAAATTTTTTGTGTTTTTTTTTTTAATTTATCTTATTAGTATTATTTTATACAAAACTAATTTATTTCACTAATAAATAATTAAAAAAAATATATTTTTAAAGATTCGAGATGTTTTTTTACCCGAAAATGATTTTTTATTGTTTTCTTAAGAAAATCTTTAGCAGTAAAAAAAAGTTTGTCTTGTTCTTTTACAGCTTAAAACTTATATAATTTTTTGATAAAAGTTTAAAATAGTTGTAAAAACATTGAATATTTTAAATTTTATAAAACCATATTAGTATTTTTTGTATAACATTGTTTAATCTTTTACACGGTAGGTGATTACGAAAATTATAATAGTTAGCATTTACCGTTTATAAAAATATTTTTTCTGACGTGTTTTATTTTGTGAAATTTTCTCTCTAAAAAACTATTTCAGTTCAACTCAATTACCAATTAAAGGTAATTTAACCCTAGGGAGTATTTGTTTGATATGTTTTTTATACTTTATTTATTATGTAAAATGAATCCGATTACAAAGATGCAAGATTCAAAAAGTATATATATATTCGAGAAAAGCTTTTGTATTCAGAAGAAAAACTTCATGTAGCACTTAGAGCTTTAAATAAAGGTGAAAAAATTTTATGTGTCAGCAAAAAGTTTAATGTTCCTGAAAGTACCTTGCGTGACAAGTTATCTGGTAAAAGCCAACCCAAACGGCAAAACTCTGGCTTTAAATCATATCTTGGAGAAGAAATAGATAATGAATTGGTTGCTTTGTTAATGCAGTGCGTTAACATGGGTTTTGCGATAACAAAAAAGTTATTAAAATAGTACAACAAATAGTTATAGGGCGAGGTATAAAAACACCATTAAAAGATGATATCCCGATGATATCGATGATTATCGCAAAAATGAGCAAAGCATATTAGTCAAGCTTGAGCTCTTATAATTGAAGCATCGATAAGAAAATGGTTTAATGAAGTGTATGAATTATTAGGCGATGATGCGCATTACCTTAATAATCCATCTCGTGTTTTTAATTTAGGCGAAACTGGTTTTGAGTTAGCACCAAAAAGCTGTAAAAAAAATTGGCATTAGAGAATGAAGTGTTTATGAAGACTGCAACAACAGCGATAAGGAAAACCTTACAACTCTATTTCGCTAAAATGCAAATGGTGAATTTGCACCATCATTAACATTATACAAGTATGCTCGAATGCCAAAAACTATTGCTGCTGCTGCACCACCAGGGTGGGGACTCGGTAAAAGTGACAGTGGCTGGATGACAACTGAATGCTTTTATGAGTACTTCACAAATGTGTTAGTACCATATTCGAAATCTATTAATACACAATTACCTATATAAATGTTCATGGATGGATATCGCTCGCATCTGTCTAAAGAGCTCTGCATGTATTGCTCTTCGGAAAGAATTCATTTGATTTTATTGTTTCCTAATGTTACACACATTTTACAACCATTAGATGTGTTAGACCAATGAAAAAAAGTGGCAGAACATTTGTCGGCAAATTAAATTGGACAACGATTTTAATGAATTTCGCAAAGAAAATATACCAATGTTGTTGATTTATTTTGTAATGGGTCCAAATATGAAAAAAAATATTATTAGCGGAATTAGGTTGACAGGAATATTCCCATTTAATACAAACAATGTTGATTATAAAAAAGTAATTCGATGTGTTAAATTGAATTCCACAATTGATAATAATGAAACAAATCTTCCAAGCCATAATAACGCGGGCAACATATTTGCAATTAACGTTGCACCTGAAGTATTGCTACAGTTTGAAAAAACTGGAAATAAAGAATGGGGAGGGAAAACTGACTTCAGAGAATTATTAAATTTTGGAAAAAACTTAAATTTAGCGATAGCTCCGAACAACCCATAAATTTAATAGAAGCCAACTATAATGTATTGAACAATGAAATCAATGAAGAATCGTATTTAGATATTAGCAGTATGCAAAATGAATTCGTATCTAGTAATGTTAGCGAATTTAGAAAAAACAATTGATGAATCCGGTAAAAGTAAATAAGCAGCATAACCACCAGATTCAAATAAACAAATAATGAAAAATGTAAACCCATTACACGACTTTCTTATATGACCAAAACAACCAATCACGAAAAAAATGCTGAAACAAGTTGAATGATTACCGAGCGTTGTAACTTCATCCAAATGGTTAGAGATTCAGATAACTAGAGAAAATGCAAAGGAAAAGAAGATATCAAAAAAATTGAACGTAAAAATAAAGCTGAAAAAAAAGAATTGAAAGAAAAAGAAAAACAAGAAAAGTCTAAAAGAAAACGAGCTGTTACAAAAGAAAATAAAAATAAAAGACAAAAACAAAAACATTAAAAAAAAAATTTAAAAATAAAAAAAGTTTAAATTCAGAAAAAAGCTTTGCTGAATAATTTTGTAACCAATGTCTTCTTTGTTTTGTAATCATATTAAACTTATGTTTTTGTTTCTCGATTTAAATATATAAAAGTAAAATTAAAATATACGATTTTTTTCATACGCGGTAGGTGGAGAGTAGATTACGGTAGGTGGTGCTTTATCGCGGTAGGTGAAGAAACGTACTAGATCTTACAAAAAATTAAAAATAACATTAAAAAAATAACTTTACTCAAATTCGAATTATATGATTTAGTTAATAATTGAGTATAAAATATTAATTCGAAAACCCTAAATAAAAATCTATTATGGTGTTGGAGTTAAGAAGTTTTGAAGGTAAAAGTTTTCTTAAAGTCGCGGTAGGTGGTGCCATGACCCTATATGTTTGTTGCATTATGTATAAAAAACAAAAACAACTGATTTTCTTATGATTTAACGGTTTAATGCTAGTTTATTCGTTTAATAACTTTGCAATCATTTGGTATTTGATATTCGAAAACTATTCATTATCATTCGGTAAATACAATTTAGCTTAAAAAAGCTTTTTACTGTATAGCTCAAATGAAAACCAAATGAATTTTTACTCTACTTTTCAAATTATTTTTATGTGTGTAAACCAATTTGAGTTGAGTTTTCAAATTATTTTTATGTGTGTAAACCAATTTGAGTTGAGTTTTCAAATTATTTTTATGTGTGTAAACTAATTTGAGTTGAGTTTTCAAATTATTTTTATGTGTGTAAACTAATTTGAGTTGAGTTTTCAAATTATTTTTATGTGTGTAAAACCAATTTGAGTTGAGTTTTCAAATTATTTTTATGTGTGTAAACCAATTTGAGTTGAGTTTTCAAATTATTTTTATGTGTGTAAAACCAATTTGAGTTGAGTTTTCAAATTATTTTTATGTGTGTAAACCAATTTGAGTTGAGTTTTCAAATTATTTTTATGTGTGTAAACCAATTTGAGTTGAGTTTTCAAATTATTTTTATGTGTGTAAACCAATTTGAGTTGAGTTTTCAAATTATTTTTATGTGTGTAAAACCAATTTGAGTTGAGTTTTCAAATTATTTTTATGTGTGTAAACCAATTTGAGTTGAGTTTTCAAATTATTTTTATGTGTGTAAACCAATTTGAGTTGAGTTTTCAAATTATTTTTATGTGTGTAAACCAATTTGAGTTGAGTTTTCAAATTATTTTTATGTGTGTAAAACCAATTTGAGTTGAGTTTTCAAATTATTTTTATGTGTGTAAACCAATTTGAGTTGAGTTTTCAAATTATTTTTATGTGTGTAAACCAATTTGAGTTGAGTTTTCAAATTATTTTTATGTGTGTAAACTAATTTGAGTTGAGTTTTCAAATTATTTTTATGTGTGTAAAACCAATTTGAGTTGAGTTTTCAAATTATTTTTATGTGTGTAAACCAATTTGAGTTGAGTTTTCAAATTATTTTTATGTTTGTAAACTAATTTGAGTTGAGTTTTCAAATTATTTTTATGTGTGTAAACCAATTTGAGTTGAATTTTCAAATTATTTTTATGTGTGTAAACCAATTTGAGTTGAGTTTTCAAATTATTTTTATGTGTGTAAACCAATTTGAGTTGAGTTTTCAAATAGTTTTTATGTGTGTAAACCAATTTGAGTTGAGTTTTCAAATTATTTTTATGTGTGTAAACCAATTTGAGTTGAGTTTTCAAATAGTTTTTATGTTTGTAAAACAATTTGAGTTGAGTTTTCAAATTATTTTTATGTTTGTAAACCAATTTGAGTTGAGTTTTCAAATTATTTTTATGTGTGTAAACCAATTTGAGTTGAGTTTTCAAATTATTTTAGTTTATTTCCGGCATAGATATTCTACCCCACACGAAAATAAATAAGCGAAAAGAAAGTACGAATAATAAAAAAATGTCGTTTGGAGAACGATGTTGAGAAATATAAAAAGTTAACAAACATGTTTGCAACATCTTTTAGTACTAACTCAATTGTTAATATTAATAAAGCTGATGTAGGAACAAAAGAAAAATTGTTAATCTCTATGCAATTTGCGATGCTGCTGATGCGGTATTATCAAAGTCACCTAATAAGGCACATAATTCTAAAATTAAAAAAGGCGATAGTTTTAAGTTTAGAATAAATTCAATGCAAGCCGTTTGAAGAATCTCATAACAACTATAATTATTTTTTGTGAACGCAATTAGATTTTTGGAAATCATTTTATAAATTCTATCCGAAAAAATCGAATTTGATGTAAACGTTAGCATTATTTACCAGAACGTTTATTTTAAAAACAAAAAGCCTCGTCACTGGCTGACTTTTGAAAAAAAAACCTAAAAATTATTTTGATCATTTTGCCTGGCATTTATTAAAGCCAGATTAATCAACGTTTATTAGTTCATACAAGACTATAAATTTTTTGCATATTCATTAAAAAATATCATTACATCAAAACAGTACACTCTATGCAGCCTTCACATAGCCTGCACAAGCTCATATGTTTAAAAAATCAATTCCAATGATTTTATAAGCATTTTTACGCGCCAAAATGATAAAGAGAAAAAAAGAATGGTTTAATTTTAGAAAGAATCATAAAAAGTTTAATGGTATGCGTGGACTACAGAATTGCAAAATAGTCTAGATACACATAGCTTGACAACAATGTAAATTATGGGAATTTTTTGGTCATTCTTTTGCTTAATAGTAAATTTGATCCGTTGTTGGAAGTACATATTAAAGAGCCGTTTCAAAAAAGCTAAACCTGACATTACTCAGTTGGGGAAAGAAAAGGGCGCAGCAACTTTTTTGTCACTTTTCTGTCAAAAACAACTATTAATAAAATCTTTGAGGTATCAATAACATCTTTAACAAGCATATTAGAAGAGATTAGAGAAGCTGGTATGTTTAGCGTTTAAATTGATACCACATATGATAATAGTATATATGATTAGTGTTCTGTTATAATTCGATATGTAACAAAAACTGTTTATGAACATGTAATATCGATAGTCAATCGCACATCAACAACTGGAAAAGGAATGAGTTACTTGGTTTGTGGCTTTTGCAAAAATGTAGGCAATGATAAAAGTAAATGTATCGGCAATGCCACCAATGGAGCCTCCTTTATGCAAAGTTAATACAATGAATTAAATACCTGGGTCAATTCAGTTTTCTTCAGTCAGAATCATGTTACCTTATTTGACGTTTTGTACACATATGCAGTATTTTCACTGGAATCATATTTACGCTTCAATGTTTGGCTTAAATTTAACAATGTAAAATAAATATATGTAATCGGTAAAACTCGTTTGTGGGCGAATGACAGAGCTCTTACTAAGTTATTCGAAAGTTTCTACATCAAAACCTCCAAATAAAAACACAAACTGTTGATACTTTATACATGGACATGATACAATTTTAATGATGCATATTTTCCATATTAATCAAATTCAATATTGGTGTCCGTTACACAGCAAATGCGCTTTTAGATTTTTTTACAAGTTTTGAATTCACTTTGACAACATAAATGTTTTTGAAAGTGTTTGGGCACACAAAGCCATTATCTAAATATTTGTAAAAAACTTGAATATATATACTACAAGAAATTTTGCAGACATTTAGAAAAAAATTTCTAGTGACTTATTGCAACATCTCAGTGGGTTACACAGAACGCTAGTGTAACTAAAGATCAGATTCAAACGGAATTGTTGAAATTTAAATGAGCATGGGAAAATTTCAAAGCAACTTTTGAACATAAATATAACTGGATATTTAATTCGGAAGGATCGAGCACCTTCTCGAACAACCCATTGGGCACGCCTTATCTTGGACACATCCGTTGAAGGACTCATGAACGTCCAGATATGCGTAAGATATCTGACGGACGTCCCCCAGACAACACATAGCCAGGGGGAACATCCGACAATCTAAATTTGTAGAATTCGAAACTGTCTTCACAATTCCAGCAGTAGAAAACAGCGATAGCCGCAAAAATAAATGCAAATTTTACAAAAAATGTTTTTTTTTATTGTTACTTTTTTTCCAGAAGTTTAATTTGCATAGTCTTCCTTATTCATGTTTATATCTGGCTAACAAATTTGTGTTGACATTGTGTATCCTCATGACAAGTTGCTTGTAAAAGTTGGTTCTCGAAATTGAATTATATTTTGAATAGATTTAGAAACTTGATTTGCCAGTCAAGTTTACAACTATTCATGCTGATGTCTTATGAAAAGAACCTTCTTACAAAAATTTATAACAATGCAATCGGTGACGTTTTAGCATATATCAACTAGTCGAACGATAAACAAGTCGCTATAGTAGTCATAAGTGAACCACAATTGCATCTAATATTTATAGACTCCAATTTACAGCAGTGTTATAGAAATATATATTTTTTATCAATTTTTAGGCTAGGAAGTTAACAAAAATATTTTATACATAAAATAGCAATAAATATTAAAGAAGGCAACTAAAAACAAAATGGTTTTTAACTGATAATATAGATAAATATTAAAATAATTAATAACAAAATAAAGCATATGGCGACTTTAGAACTTTTAGAACACTTTTATAAACATTACTCTTTTAAGTACAAATATAAAGTGTCAAAACGGTCCGTCAGCTTGACCTGCATAATTTACTTGAATAAATTACACTGAGCAACTACATTTTATAAGAATTTAATTGCGTTTTAAATTTCAATTTTTTGAATCAACTTTTTTAATGCTAATTTTGGTAGTTACTTCTGATTTTATTAGGCGCTAGATAAAAAAATTGAAGAAGTAATAAACAGCATCTACTGCAGAAAAGTGAACATACTTCTAATTTGATAGAACAGATTATTATACAGCTTTCCATACTATATGTTTAAGTTTGATATTTATGTATTGTTTTAATTCTAGATTGATTATGTGAAATAAATATCAATATAAAATGCTGATTCACTGTGACGTTGCTCATTAATTTAATATAAAATAAATAGCTTATTGATTTGTAAAACATATTCTTGATTGCAAAATTAGGTCTGTCACGTTGATAGTGGACCAGTTTTTCAAATAAAATATTACCTTCACAACTTATTAAATTGCAACTTGCTGTTTTAGTTTCTCCATATGATATGGCTCTTAAAGAAATTTTAGTTCTGTAACCATTTCCACATGTTGCAGAACATTCACTCCATGATGACCATCCTAAACAAATTAAGGAAATAATAACTTCGTATTCATAAGTTTTAACTTATCTCCTAACTTATCCAGACTATAATCTCTAATTAACTGTTAGTAGATAAAAACTTTATTCACAGTCTTCAACACTTTAAACGGTTGAAAAATGAAACTTAATAAATAAAATAGTTTAAAATAATATCAAAAAATTAGAAACTCTAATGAAAACATAAATCGTTCTTAAGCCATTTATGGATTAATAAAAACAATGAAAACTATTTTATGGTATTTGCTTTTGCTTGAATGTAAATTGCAGTAACGGTAAAAAAAATACAAAAGGAAAACTTGTTTCTACTAACATAGGAAAAGTGTTTTTAAAACTGGTCGAGAAGCATTTCCCGTGATCTAATAAATTACATGAAATTTTTAATCGAAATACAATTAAAGTTAGCTAAAGTTGCACAAAAAATATGGAAAGAATTATAAAAGGTCACAATAAGGCTTTGTTAAACAAAAGAGAAATCCTAAATAAAAAAACCTCAGAAAATTGTAGTTGTAAACAAAAAATCAATTGTCTAATGAAAGGAAGTTGTTTAGCAAAAAATGTGGTATATAAATGTGTTGCTTCCTCTAAGAATGTACCTGATAAACAATATATTGGCATAACAGAGGGTGAATGGAAAAAACATTTTGCCAATCATAAGCAATCTTTCAAGAATAAAAAGTATTCAAAAGACACCATGCTATCAAAATATATATGGGAATTAAAAGAAAAAAATATTGATGATTTTATACTGAATTGGTCTATCCTTAAAACAGCGCCTGTATATAACAATATTTCCAAAAAAGCATACTATGCCTACAAGAAAAATTTGAAATAGTTACACATGCAAATCAAAAATGCTTATTAAACAAAAGATCGGATTTAATTTCGAAATGTAAGCACGGAAATAAGTTTCTCCTAAAAAATTATAAAAAGAAATGAGTTCAAATAATATTAACATTAACTACCCTTTTTAAAAAAATATTTAAAAAAAATAGCATAAGTAATCATTTCTAAAGAATTCTTTTATAATAGAGTAAGCAAATTCCACAAATGTATAAAAATTAACAGTAGTTAAGACATTTGCAACTTCCTTTTATTTAATTTTTAGTATAAATTAAAGTTTTATTAATTTGATCATCCATTTCTGATGAATCTTTGTTGATGAAACACAGTGTGAAAAGGAAAAATATTTTGTTAAGTAATTTCTGCAACTAATATATATAAACATATATATTTATATATATATATATATATATAAATAAATATATATATATATATATATATATATATATATATATATATATATATATATATATATATATATATATATATATATTTGTATATATATATGTATAG
>NC_088932.1:59132500-59140000 GCF_038396675.1 Hydra vulgaris | reverse complement strand
AGCAGCATACTTAAGGTGAGGTCTGACCAGCGATGTGTAGAGACTCTTCCAAACTTGTGCATTTTTATAAATAAATGATTTCTTTAGTTGACCGAGAACAGAGTTAGCTTTTGATGATATTATTTCAACGTGTGTATCCCATTTGAGGTTGTGTGAAATGCAAATCCAAAGGTCTTTTTCACTGTACGAGGAGTCAAGAAGCTGCTTCCCTTGTTGAGTCAAGATATAGTATTGGTGGTTACGATTTTTGCTTTTGTTAAAGTATAAGATAAGGCACTTTTTGTAGTTAAGTCATAAGCGCCAGGTTAGAGTCCAAGACACAATGTGATTTATATCCATCTGGAGCAGAGTTGGGCTCTCAGGTGTAGAATTTGTGGAAATAACTTTTTTGCCATCAGCGTATAACTTCATTGGATTGCTAATTAGGTCTGTTATGTCATTAATGTATAAAATGAATAAAATTGGTCCTAGAACAGATCCTTGAGGGACACCACTGGTGACTGGTAACAACTCTGAAATGGTGGAACCCATGACAACTCGTTGTGTTCTTTTAGAAAGAAAGGAATTTATCCAATTAAGAAGCATATTAGAGATACCATAAGCAGAAAGTTTGCGGAGCATCAGATCATGAGGAGGTGTGTCAAACGCTTTTTCATAATCTAAATATAAAACATCTACACTCTAGCCTTTTGCTATTGAGTGTGAGATCTGATCGATAGTTTCCAATAAATTGGTAATGCATGATTTTTTTGGAACAAACCCGTGCTGATTTTGAGATAAAAGATTATTTTCACTTAGATACTCGGTTAAACAATCTTTTACAATACGCTCTAGGATTTTGCAGCAGCCAGAAGTTAGGGAAATCGGTCTATAGCCCAGTCGGCATATCTAGTATTGTAAATACTCGTAGTATTGATCACGTATAACATACCGCCATTGATACCAGAAAAATACGCATTTAGTTTTAAGTTTCGAATTCGAGTTCAATACCACTTATTTATCAAAAATACGTATTTATAATATTTGATCAAAATCGGATATGATATCGAACCCGATTTTGATCAAATATTGCCAAATAAAGGAAAAACGAAAATCTTTGCTTTTAAAGCGCATGCTTAAACTGATATAGCGAAAATAAAATTTAAATTAAAAAGGTTTCCTTTGAGAAATTTAGTAAATTATCTCCAGTACAGTTACAGTACTTTTTTGCACTAAAAGAGTTACTAAAACTTTATCATAAAAATATTTATTACTACTTTTAAATTTATTAATTTAGTTTTATAAAGTCCTAAATTAATATAATTCAAATATACGTTAAATCCTATCATTTCATACCTTACTTATTTTATTCCGTTGATTACTATTTTATTGACATTTCTGTTATACTATTACCTTTTTTTTGTTCTGTTTTAGAAAGTTTAGAAAAATTAGTTAAAATTTTGAGCCAACGCTGACATTTTATTTGTTGCTAAACGTTAAATTTTGTTATTAGGATTGCAGTTCTTTTATCTGTTTTTTGTTCTCTATTCAATAAGTATTTGATTTAAATTAAATATGATTATAATTTGATATTTTATTACGAGATATATGTCTTTATATATAAATATATATGAACCTTTTTAGATTTTTTCATGTTATTTTAAAATTTTTTGTTCACGCAATTCAAGTTATATATATCTATAGTTTGCATATATGTTTATATTATGTTCAGAATTAAAAAGTTTTTGATAAATATATGTATGTGGTAATATGTGTTATATAATTGTTTTATAAATGTCTTTTAAAATAGTATAAAATGTATCTATTGTGTATATAAATATTATAAGAAGTGTTTATATATGTTATATAAATTTAAATAAATATATTGTGTTTTATACTTAGTATATATGTTTGTATTATGTTGTTTCCATGACATAGAAACATCATAATATAAACATATAAACTAACTATAAAACACAATATATTTATTTAAATTTATATAACATATATAAACACTTCTTATAATATTTATAGATCATGTTTTCAAAGTGTGTGACTTGGCAAACGTGTTGAGCAAGATTTTGCATAAAGTTGTTATTTATGTTACTAATGTTGTTACATTTGGCTTACCTTTATGTTGGTGTCTATTGTTAAAAATTATAAGTGGTTTTATTATTGAAAGTCACTGCTTTTAATCATTCACTAAAAACCACTCAAGAAAAATCATTTTGCCACATATACATTTTGTTTATATCTTAATTTGAATTTTTAGAACCATGACGTACCAACATGAATTGTTTTCTAAAGCTAACATGAAATAACAATATTTAACAACTACTACTCTCTTATCATGACATCTTATCTCTATCTGATATATTGATTTGCGATTCATATATGATGTTTTTCTTTGTATTTGCTTATCCATTACATTTTTTTATTTCAGATTTATCATATGATGTATTTATGCAATATAAAAGAACGAATATACGTAAATTTTTATGAATTTTTTAAAAACATCTGCTAATAATTAGTCCAGTCAACGTTCAAACTTCAATTTTGCATATGTCATCTTTAAGTAGTTTCTAGGCTTTTCCAAATGTGTTTCTTATTCACATGGTTTTACAAGCAAGGTATGCAAGCAAATTTGAGCTGAAAATTTTTTTTTAGCCTTTAAGGAGAATTGGCATTACACTTTTTTAAATTTAATTTGTTTAAATATAGTAGTTTCAACAAATAAATGTTTGTTTGTTCTTTGTTTTTTTACTTATTTGTTTTGACAATTCTTAAGAACTTGGCAACTTATGTAAGAAAGTTTTTTTTTTTTTTTATTGCAATTGGAAATATCTGAAAGTTATTTTTTAGAGCAATTGAAAAGAACTACAGTGTTTTTTTTTTGTTACTTCACACAGTATAACTGATACTGATTTGAGTAAGTTTACTATTTTGTTTTATTTGATATTGGATTTATTTGATATTTGATATATGTTATATTAGATATATATTTTATGTATTTAACATGGAAAACTGACTGTAATTTGTTGACACAAAAGTTTATAAACATAAATCTGCCTATATTTCAGTTTATTTTATATTTCTCTGTATCTTTATAAATATTCTTTCTTAGAAAAAATAACAGACTAGAAAAAAATAAATTCTTTTTGAAAGTAGTTGAAAAAAATGATGATGTATTTCCATATTTCATTGTGTAAAGTGTAATACCACTTTTTAAAGGTATGTGAATAGATATATAGGGGAACATGGGGCAAGATGACGACTGTTTCGAAAAATGCCTTTATCTTAGTCTGTCCCAAAAAATAAAACTTACCTTTAGCTGGTGATGTAGCGATGTAATAAATCAAGTCAAACGAGGATAAAAAGTTTTTTTTTCAATGTCGGAAAAACTTTTTTAATACTTAGCTTTCTTCACAAAAATAATATTTAAAAAAAAACCATTGATAAATCTAGTAAAATTACTTAATTTCCCTTTCAGCTAAAGTCAACTGTTATATTTAGTTTTGCTTAAGAGATAACTGTTGGTCGTCATCTTGCCCCATGTTCCCCTATATATATATATATATATATATATATATATATATATATTATATATATATATATATATATATATATATATATATATATATATATATATATATATATATATACATATATATATATATATATATATATATATATATATATATATATATATATATATATATATATATATATATATATATAATATATATATATATATATATATATTTTTTTTTTTTTTTTTTTTGTTATTCACCTCCTCAAGGCCGATAAAGCCACTACAGATGAGGAGGCTACTTAAGGGTTATAACCCTCTCTCAACTCTTCTACAACCAACACGAACCTTGACGAACAAGGCCGCTGCGCGGGGAAACAAGTTGAGCGCGGTACTACCAGGGACGTTCAATGTCGGAAAAACTTTTTTAATACTTAGCTTTCTTCACAAAAATAATATTTAAAAAAAAAACCATTGATAAATCTAGTAAAATTAATCTACTTCCCTTTCAGCTAAAGTCAACTGTTATATTTAGTTTTGCTTAAGAGATAACTGTTGGTCGTCATCTTGCCCCACTCGTCATTTTACCCCATGTTCCCCTATATATATATATATATATATATATATATATATATATATATATATATATATATACATATATTTATATATATATATATATATATATATATATATATATTTTTTTTTTTTTTTTTTTTTGTTATTCACCTCCTCAAGGCCGATAAAGCCACTACAGATGAGGAGGCTACTTAAGGGTTATAACCCTCTCTCAACTCTATAACTCCGAAACACGAACCTTGACGAACAAGGCCGCTGCGCGGAGAAACAAGTTGAGCGCGGTACTACCAGGGACGTGGTGGGGATCGAACGAACCTCTCACTTATGAAGCGAGCGCTTTACCACTACACCACTACCGCATACATATATATATATATATTATTATTACATATATACATGTATATATATATATATATATATATATATATATATATATATATATATATATATATATATATATATATATATATATATATATATATATACATATATATATATATATAATTAATTTAGAGTAAAATATACTGATTGACATTGCTTCATTTTTTCATACAAGATTGTGCATTTATTATTTTTATGCATTAAGGTAAAAATAATTTTGTGCATTGTAGTCTAGATTCTTTTTTAATTAAAAATAATTGATGTAAATAAATGTTGTTTAATATTTTTGATAAACGACTAATGTATGTAAACATATAAAAAGATATGGATTTCAATAAATCTTAAGTTTAAATAAAGTCTTTGATTAGAAAAGATCACAATTTGTAAGATTCTTTTACGTTCATTTATTCAGTTGCAGCGATAGTAAGATTACTGGATATGTTTAATGATAATAGTTAAATTGAAATGGATAGTATTAGGCTCAATGAAGTTGTTAATGTAAATGCTTATAGGCAACTTGAAAATAGTAGTCAAATGAAAAAAATAGATCATTTCTAAGAAATATTTTACGATTTGCTTGCTATTTTATGGTATAATTGTTTAAATTGTTTAACTATAATTGTCCCTCGATTGTTCAAATATTGTAATAAATAAAATCTTTTCAGTCCAAGTATTTAAGTTAATAAAATATTTTATTAAGTTGTGGTGTTATTTGCCAGTGTGTTGTCTAGCCTTTTTATAATCTTTTTTAATTATTCTGTAGTCACGGAATATATATTTTCTGTTATTATTATCCTAATTCTACTAACAATAAAATGCAAATAGTACTTTTGTAATTAAAAATTGTAATTTTTTTTTAATTTAATTTTTTAGGTATTTGCAGGCTTTACTTGACTCTCCGTTTCTGGTACCTGTGTTGTGACAGATTTTAAAAAGAACTCAACTGATGTTGATGCGGTCTTCGTCGTTAACTATAAGCAATGACGTTGCTGATAGGGAGTCAAAGTTAAAATATTTATAGATAAATTTGTATTTAATTTTTTAGATAATATATCAAGTTATTAATGTGTTTTTATTGTTATTAATGATTTAATAACTCATAACCCGTATTACGGGTTTCTTATTGCTAGTCATTTTCATTATGTTATGAATTCATATTAGTTAATAAAATTGTATTGAATATTCTCTGATTATCGTGTTTTATACGTGTTTAAATGCGAGTTTGATACTCAGTAGGCGTCGTATTGTATACCTGTCTTTATACGCATCTGATGTCTATTTTTAATGCGCGTTTGACACGATAAAATGGCTAACAAATATTCGTAAATAATGCGTATTCTGGAAAGTTTTAAATGCGCATGTAATACCAGGAAAATATCGTATTAAATATTCTCTGGTTATCGTATTTTATACGTGTTTACAAGAGTTTCAAATGCGAGTTTGATACTCAGTAGGCGTCGTATTGTATACCTGTCTTTATACGCATCTAATGCGTATTTCTAATGCGTATTCGACACGATAAAATGGCTAACATACATACCACATCGATACGTATTTAAACGAGTTTCTAATGCGCATTTACAACTAAATTTGCCGACTGGGAGTTTGATGCATCAAGTTTAGATCCTTTCTTGTGAAGCAGTGTTATGTTAGCTTCCAGCCACGTGGCTGGGTCTCGACCTTCGATTTTATAAATATGTAGGTAATGGGCACGTTCAGAGATGAAGAACATTTGTTAAGGACGTGTGGGTGAATGCCGTCTATGCCTGCTGGTTTATGCAGGTTTAGGTTTGAAAGTAACACTTGTATGTAGTTCTCATTAAGTCTATTTAAGACTGACGTCTCATCAATCACGGAAAATGTGCGCTTTTCGAATGTTGGCAGCGATTGACTCAAATTTAAAGGAGTAAAAACAGATGAAAAGTAATTGTTAAGGATCGTAGCTATATGGCTTTCATTAGAAGTAATGTTTCCATTTGACTCTTTGATAGACCTTATTTGATTTTTAACTTTAAGTTTCATGTTTATATACCTATATATAAGTTTTGGATTTGTCTTGGCTTTTTCGGATATAGATTTTTCATATTGAGCAATACAATGAGTTAGAGTTTGTTTTACTTTATTGCAGCTAATATTGTATAGTTTAGTGTCCAGACGCCAGTTTGGGTTTTTGCTTCTATAATAAAGTTTTTTTTTGTTTTTTATAGCAGAGATTACTTCTTTTGTGATCCAAGGTGTGTGTAAAGCAGAAAAATTCGATTTGATTGCTGGTATTTGAAGATTACCCTTCAATATAGATAGATTGGAATACATTATAACATTCATTAATATTTAAATTTTTAAAACGATTAACCCAGTCAATATCTTTGAAATACATGTTTAGTTTATCAAAATTGCCATTTTTAAAATCTTGTCGAGATGAAAAAAACCGATTTCTCGGAGGGGTTGACGATTCTACAGCGAAATTCCAAGTTAGAAATAAATGAGCTCGTCCTTTTTTAGTGCACCCCAGTTGATAATGTCTTTCAAGAGAAAATATACGTTGAGATGACTCCGTTAAAATAAGATCTAGAGTGCTGGATGGACCTAATATAGAGTTCAATTGAAAAGTATAAAAATTAACATGCTGTGTTAAATGATTTGAATCAAATGTTTCAATTAAGTCTTCAGCTAGTGAGTTTGTGGTAATTGCTGTGTTGTTATGCCATGTGGTATGGTCAAGGTTAAAATCTCCTGCGATAAGAAGACCAGAGTAGTGTTTTTTTTCGACTAAATTAGATGCAAAATTTATTGAGGCTTTAATTTGATTCTTTACAAAATTATTGCTGAGGGGTGAACGGTATATACAACCAACTAGAATTTTTTCAGTTCCAAGATTAACTGAGCACCAAACTTGTTCAGAGTCATTGTTAAGTTCAAGATATGTTACTTCATGTCTTATTAGTGTATCAGATATATAAATGCAGACTCCACCATGAAGATTAATTGTGCGATCATGCCTATATGCGATATAATTAGTGAGGTTAATAATAGAG
>NC_088932.1:59117500-59125000 GCF_038396675.1 Hydra vulgaris | reverse complement strand
AATCTTACATTGTTGATAGTTCAAAACAACAACATTGATGTCTGTATTTATCTCCGTTTTTACACTTACCATATGTATTTTTGCCTGCATTTTTTCAAGTGATTTTTTGCATGATTTTTTGGAAGGAATAAGCCATGTTGTTATTTCAACATTTTTGAATCAGTATATGATCAAGCGAAAACTAACATTGCTTGGTATGAATTTATTGCTAAGAGATCTAAATTTGCCAGTAAATTTAATATTGACATCAACTTATATGACATCAAAGCTGGCACTAACTGCTAGTGAGATGCTAACCATTTCATTATGTTTGCCATTGTTTCTTTTTGATAATTTTAATGACGAAGATGCACCTTATTGGGATATGATCATTATCCATTGTAATATTTTATTGATATTAAACAGCCGTGGTAATGAACATATTGAATCATTGCATTTTCTGACTCCACAACTTGTTAACTATATCAAAATATTATACAACGGCACTAGAGTAGCAGCAAAGCTCCATTTTATCACACATTATCCCGACCTTTCAAGCTATATGGGAACAATGAAAACTTTCTGGTGCATGCGTTTTGAACAACAACATCAGATTTTTAAAAAGCTAGCAAGAGTTTGTCAGCAATTCAAAAATCCTATATATTTATTTTCAAAAAGATTTCAAATGCATGAAACTTGTAGACGTCTTCTTGAAAGAAGTAATGAAATTGTTTCAGGTAAGCTGCAATCATAAGAGCTACTTATTTTTTTATTTTCATGCAATATAATAAAAATGTTTTATTTTTCAGGCTCCATCTCATATGCAAAGATATCTCTTCATCATGCTCAAGAAGTACTTCATGAACCGTTTGAACCAAATTTAAACACAATTTTTCATACAAAAACATTAACAGTCCAGAATCAAATAAGAAGATATTGTATCTTCTTATTTGATTCTAAGCGAAGAAAAACCAGTTAAAATAAATTAATTGATGTCTATTAACAATGTTTGGTATGCAATGTGCCAAGAAACAGCAATATGCTTTTTTCCTTTGGTTAACTCGTATGTTGTAGAGCATCATAAAAACTTATTTTCTTTACTTGACATTTTTTCTCTTAAATTAAGTTAATCTAAATCTGTTAAAATAAGAGAAAAAGATTTTTTTGTCCGGTTATTTATCATATGAATATTTATTATGATTTGTTATTTCTGCCTTTAGTGATTAATTTATTTCATTTAAAAACTAACAAAACTAGTTAAAACACAATGATGCAGGGTTAAAATGTGACAGGGTTAAAAACTGAGACAAGTCTCATGTAATAAAAATGTAAAATATATATATATTTTAGTAATTATTATAAAATATTATTATTAATATAACATTAAATATGTACGGAAGTACATATTTCATATGTAAGGTATTTTGGTATATATTCCCAATGAGTTATTTTTAGGGTACAGTATTTGAAACAGATAAACAGGGCCACTAAGAGCCAAGGTTAAAAAACCCTGGCAAACTTCCCTGCACACCTCTGGTCCAGGTGGATCTGGTCCACCTCTGTTGACTGGGGCTGCATTTGATGACGATGATTAAGATGCTGACGATGATCATCAATCAGCATCTTAATCATCGATGATGATCATCATCAGCAGCATCTTAATCATCGATGATGATAATCATCATCATCATTGTTATCATCATCAAGCATACAATTGATGATGATGATAATCATCATCATCTTAATCATTGTCATCATTATCATCTTCTCTGATACACACTATAAATATAATAACTACTCTCAAACTCTCTCTATGATCAGCGATTCTTTTCCTATCTTCTAAAGATAGGAAAAGATCATATATCCATCTGATCTACTTTGTTCTTTCTGGATAATTAATTAATTAACTATGAAATTAGTTATGAAATTTTGAAATTAACTATGAAATTAATTAACTATGGATTGTTTTTAGCCGGGGCCCTGGTCACTTATTACAGGTAGGTAGAGATGTAAGTTATATTAATGTGTTATATTAATGATTATATATAATGATTATATATAATATAATGAATATATATTAAGTTATATTAATGTGTTATATTAATGATGGTTAATGATAATGTATCTGATTTACTTTTAACTCTTTTTGCATCATATATTAACATCTACCTTTATTTGCAGATGCAATCAATTAATGTGCAAATAGGTGATACAATCAAAGTTATTCTGTATACTTCGTATTCTGATTTGCTGTCAAAATGTGGCAATAAGTTCCAATGTTCGTCCAGCAATTTGTTATAATTGTATGATGGTTCTGGTGCAGAAATTAATGATGAAGAAACCCTAGATTTTTTAGTTACAAATAATAATTTGAAAATAGATGTTTTGGAGCGTCAAGTGACAAGACAAATAATAACTGCATCAGAAGAAGTTAAGAGAGATTAAAGTATTTTTTCAAAACAATGGCCTGGTTTGAAATTTGAAATTCTAACAGATTCAATTGTGGAAGCAAGGCTTACATGTGGTATACTTGATGCCAAATCAATAGTAGCAGATGGTCAATTTATGAACCACTGGGTTGGGCTCATTTTTCATAAAGTAATGGAATACGTTGATCAACAAAATCCGTGTGTTTTTAGTTGTATTATATTGATTTTTTATCTAAATTATGTTTAAACTCTAAGTTCTTACTGTAAATTGTTTTTATCAAAATCATAGATATATAAATGGAGTTCAATTAAATGAGCTGGTAATGGTTGTGCAAGAGAAGTACCCAGAGTTTAGAGCTGTTCAATATTCAGTAAGTTAATTTGTGCTGTAGTGGTTGAATTAAATAAGTTACATAATAATAATTTGTTTTTTAAAAATATGTTATCCTTGCATTAAAAATCAATTTTAGCTATTTTAAAAGATGTTTGTAATAGTTGTGTTATGACTTTTAAATAAAATGAGTAAATCTTGAATAAATTTAAATAACTAAATTATTTAGTTATTTAAATTTAAATTTATTTAAACATTCAAAATAAATTTATAAAAATATATTTAATATGTGATTTTTAATTTATTTTGAATGAAATTTTAATAAAATTATGAAGTAATTCTTAATAGTTTTTTATATTTTAATATAATATTTAAATAATAGCGAAACAAAACTATACAAACCTGTTAAATCAAGTGTTTGATTTTTCAAACTAACTTTTAACTAATTGACTTAATTGACTATATACGATATATATATATATATATATATATATATATATATATATATATATATATATATATATATATATATATATATATATATATATATATATATATATATATATATATATATATATATAAAATTAATTTTTTTACTACTAGAAATGCTTCCACAAGAGAATCATTAACAGGTTTAAAAATTATAGAAGAAAAATGAATTGTGCTTCTGTCATTAAAAATCGAAAGAAATATGCAAAAGCTGCTATGACAAAGGAAATAAAAAGGTATTTTAATGTTTTTTTATGCTTGATTATTATGTTTATATCTTTGAGATGTTCCATAAACTATGTTTGATTATAAAAGTGTTCACACTCCTCCTTAAAAATCTTTAAAAATTTAAAACCTCCTCAAATATCCATAAAAAGAAAAAAAAAAGTCATTTCTCCTAAAATTCTTCTACTTTTATTTTTGTTAATAATGACAAATATTAATAATTTTGTTTAATATATTATAATAATATAATATTTATATATATATATATATATATATATATATATATATATATATATATATTTTATTTTCATAAGTAATATTAAAATATATATAATGATATTTCAGTAACCAATATATAAAATATATATGTTAATATTTCAGTAAATATTTTGTTTTATAATGCGATCATATATTTATATTGTGTTCTAATCTATTTTAGATCAGTGACAGCGATATCAGTCAACCTTTAAGACTTAAAAGCAATACAAATGAAGTATTAGAAGTTGAAAATGAGGCATATGTAAGTCTAGTTTACTATTCTCTCATCGAGATTGATATAAAAAGTTTGTATTTAATCCAGTACAACCTGCTTCATGTTACTGTCAGAAAAGGGCATCTGGTTTAAAGCTTTCGTTAATGCCATTTATATGTCACTATGGAGAATCATCCAAACCACAAGTGTGGAAATATTGGATGTTAACTTACAAAATAAAAACTTTATATCTGCTTTGTAAATCATTATTTTTTTTGGTTGTACTAATGTTTTTCATATATTTTAATCAAATATTTTAGCTTGTCACAGTTTCAAACAATGTTCAAACCTCACTTGAAGCAGAAGTTTTAATGGAAACAACTTTCATGCAACGGAATAATGCAAGAGAAACTGTTGGCTTTTCGACAGGGTTAGAATTATTCAAGTCCTATTTTTTGTCAGCTGAAAATGTAAGAACGTTATTTCTTCACTTAACATTATTTTTACCTATTCATACAAAAATGATACTTTTCTAGGTATATAATGAAAGCAAGAGAATGCTACAAGTTTATGAATTGAATAAGAACTCGCCGTACAAGGATAATGGATTAGGCTTTGAAGGGGTTCCGGTTTTACTAAAAGATTCTTTTAGAAATATTTGTTTGAAATGGGCCCCTTTTTTAAAGAGATATTCATCTCTTCTTAATCTAGTTAAGATGGTAAACCCTACCATGGCTTCTTCTGAATCAAATATAATTGGATTTCAGTTTATTGTGGCTAGATGTCGTCAAAAAATGGTAGAATTTACTGAAAAGGTTAGTTTAACTTTAAAATTATAAATTTATTGAGTTCAATACCCCCCCTTCCCAAAGCGTTGGGAGCTACATTTTTAAGTTGTTGGTACAAGCCTCTCTCAACTCTTTAAATTCACAAGCTTTGAAGAAAAACACAAGCTTCGATGTACTACATGGAAAAACAAGTTAAACGCAGTACATCAAGCAGGGCCGGATTTACCAATCGGAATCTTTATGTTTATTTAGTTTTAGTTTTTGCCAAATTTTGGTGTTTATGAGTAACAAGAGCCCAAATATCTTATTCTACCTTGGGCCTCCTGGTATATAAATCCGGCCCTGACTACAAGTGGCGAGATGAGAGATCAAACAGGCTACCACTACATCATTTAAATACTTTTTTCATAGTTTCTTTGATCATTTAAAATAAAATTGATAATAATAATAATAATAATAATAATAAAATTTAGTTTAAAGTGATTGTTATGCCTTGAAACCCCATTCCCATCATATAACTGTATGCACTTATAGGTTGTTGTTTTTGATATATTATTTATATATTTTTAATATATAAGTTGTTTTTGAATACATATATTAAAAAAAGCTTTTATGAATTTTATATTATGTTTTTGATTAACATTAAAAATAACTTATATTGATCTGTTTCATTTATTTATTTAATTATAGAATATGATTCGTCTTCAATACAAAAATGGAGATTTTGCAGTTAGATTTGATAAATTTTCTATTCCTTGTGCAAACTTAATTGAAGTTCTTCTTGTCAGCACATCGCTAAGTGTGGCATTTAATTTAATACATTGCAGAAAACAAGAGGAAGTATTTGAAATCTTAGAAATAATGATGCAAATTAGAAAAATGAGTAACATTAAAATTGTAAAATCTATTATGTTACTTTTATAATGACTTTGTTGCAATGATTTAAATCTATTTTCGATTTGGTTTTATCTATAACGTATTGTAATTTGGTTTTAACATTTAAACTTTTAACATTATTTTATTTTATAAATACACTTTCTTATTATATAAGTTGTTTGAAGTTGTTTGTGTCATATTTGTCAAGTTATTAATAAAATATATTATAATATATATATGCTAATTGTAATTGATTATAAGGCTTAAATTGTTAGTTCTAAATTAGAACTGATTTTAAGACTCTGATGATTAATAGAACTTTTAATCAAAATGAGTATGAGGTTCAAATGAGTATAACCAGTTGTGTATTAAAAGATATATTAAATCATCAGAGCCTTAAAATCAGTTAATACACCATAAAAATAATACTACTGATTGTAAGGCGTTAAAGAAAAATAACTAACAAAGAAATGAATAAAAAAAAGTGTATTTAATTTTAATTAGCTGTAATTAAAAGTTATTTGCTAACCAAATTATAGTATTTTATATTTAAAATAATGATACGAAAAAGTTTTGGAAAACTTTTCAGGAACCTATTTGATACATGCAGTATCAGATATTGTATATAAATGTATAATGTAACTTTTCTTAATTTGTATGTTTATTGTGTTATGAAGATCTTATTTGTTCTCATGATTTTTGTTTTGTTTATTCAGGGGTATAATAAATGTAAAACCACAATGAGTTGAACAAAAGATTAAAATTCCAACTAAAAATATTCAAGTGACAGAACTGTCTTTATTGAGAATTCTTTCTCGACATCTACAGATGAAAATCTGAAGGTGATGAAAAATTAACATTTCTTGTTTTTTCTTTTATAAAATAAACTAAAAATGAAATATAATAGAAATATTTTTTAATACTTATTATTATTATTTTTTTTCAACGATAAATTATAAAAATATTTGCTCTTTTTAGAGAATCGTCAAATGTCTGGAGAGTGGATGCTTTATTTTACCAATTCAATTCAGGTTTTGTTGGTCAACATGGCAATCTGTTTAATTACGAAAAACTGGTGAATTCTCAAGCAGCCGAGTATATTTTAAAAAAAAACTTTAAAAACTTGAATTACAATTTTATAAAAAATTTATGAATTTGTTTTTTACTGATAATATTTATTTGTTATAACATATGCTTGCATAGTCCTTATCTAAAGCAGTCAAATATATTTTCAAAGTTACGAAACAAGACGAACATTAAAAAATTTAGAATACTTTGTTAAAATAATTTTTTCTATTAATTTTTGTGTTTTTAAGTGATATATTTATCTGTTATACCATCAGTTTGTATAATTATAGCTTTAATATGTGTATATAATATCAATAATTTTTTTCAAAAGTGATGTCTGCTAATTCGGGTAGTCTTTTCAAAATATTTTAGTTTCGGAAGATCTTGTGAAAAGTATGCCAAGTATGAGTGGAGTATGCACAAAAGATCAAGCGTCAGCTTAAAATCAGCGTCATAAACGCATTTTAATAGCGTCATCACTTTTATGGCTTAAATGTAACATGAACACCTTTTTTTTGCAGCAACACCTTTTAACGGCAACACTTATAGGTGTTAATGTGCACGAACACCTTTTTTTTGCATCAACACCTTTTTTTTGCATCAGCACCTTTTTACGGCAACACCTAATAGGTGTTCATATAGTATCACGCATCAAGACCTTTTTTCTTTAACATCAACACCATTTTCCGTTAAAGTGCAGGCTAAAAGATAGTAAGTGTAGCAGCACTCCCTTGCGGGTCAGGCTATTTGTCTGTCGATGTAGCAACACTCTCTTGCGAGTTAGACTATTAGTCAGTCGATGTAGCAGCACTCCCTTGCGAGTCAGGCTATAAGATAGACTAT
>NC_088932.1:59100000-59112500 GCF_038396675.1 Hydra vulgaris | reverse complement strand
GAACTTTAACAAAAAGTGTTGACTTATATTGTAAGAGCATAGATAAAATTTGATCTTTTAAAATTAGATGAGTTGTTTGTAGTATTGTTGTAGCAAAATAGTTTTATTTGCTCCTGTGTATCATGAAAAGCAAAATTTTAATGACTATAGGCATCTTTTACAAAACAAGAGGTGTTTATTTGTACTTATTTTTGGTCTTATCACGGAGCACTGCGGAAGAGAATTTGAGTAGAAGCTTATGCCTCCTTCCTTACCAATGTACAGTGGGACAGAGTGTGCCAAAATACCAAAAAATCTATATCAGCATTGCACGGTGAAAATTTGTCATAATGGCGAAGACATGTTCATTAGAGAAAATATCTAGTTAAAAAAACATTAAATTTAAGCGTAGTTTTATGCGGTTATTTACACGTTAGTTTGACATGTGTTCCAATACGCTACTTTGCATTTTTTATTTATCAACTTCCTTACGCTACTGTATTTCATTTTAAGCTATATTATTTTAATTAAGAATGCATTTTTCGCTTAGACTTTTAAAAACAATTTCACTGAAATGTAATAATTAGTTTTTATGTCTCGAAAGCAGACAATTTTTGATAATTTTTTTTGCAACTCACCTTTACTATCAGGTATCAGATAAACAATCCTCCAAAAATTTGACTATGTAAATCTCATACTAAATGTATGTAAATAGCTATGTAACATAAATATTTTGAATAAGAATAACTACAAAATTTTTCATTACTGTTATTATATATAAATTTTGTAAATATAAATCTAAAAAAGTAATTTTTCGACATATACATGCATTGAAAAGTAATATTTTTAATGTTTACGCTGATAAAAGTTGGCTTGTCCATTAAAAACATTTCGTATCTTTTACTAAAGTAATTAATATTTTTTTTATTATTTTACTTTTATATTATATAACTATAGCATCGGCATATTATAGCATTGGCAAAATAATTAGCATCGGGCAATTTTAAAGATATATTTATACGTCCTGACCGCACAGCAGCAGAACCAAGTGAATTCAATAAATTAAACTCAGAAAGAAAAGCAGCTAATTCTGACCTTGACAAGCTTGGAAAACTTGACAAGCCCTTTAGATTTGTCATCCGCAGCGATAAATTGCGATGCATTGATGTCTCACAGAAGGTTGAAATCAATGGTCGTAAAAAGCATCCTTTCATCAAATGGAAAGATGCACAGGCAGCCAGAATTGCAAAAACACAATGAATCAAAGTGTTTACCTGCGAATTTTTATTTTAATGCATTAAATACAAAAATAAAATCTGCTAAACCTAAACCTAAAAATACATTTTTAAGATGTTTTGATAATAACGCAACTTCCCTTAATCCGGATAAAATGAACGAATTATCTGCACTTTGTGACATAAACATGTATGACTTAATCTTTATTTCTGAGACATGGTTTACTGAAATATCTGCTTCTCAATTGAACAACTACTCACTAGTAAAGAAAAATCGAATTAGTCACGTTGGAGGTGTTGCTATCTACATCAAGCGTGATCTAGTCGTGAATGAGGTATCTGATCGTCATCTAAGAGAGATCTTAAACAACAGCAACTCCGAACAAATATGGTGTGAAATTAAAATCGATAACGAAATTGTTCTTATTGGTTGTGTCTATAGACCACCTTTATCAAATATAAATGATATAAATAAAACAATTATATTGGCTAAGCAAGCTGTTGATAGAAAAGCGTATAGTTGTATGTTACTAGCAGGTGATTTCAACTTTCCGGAAATCAAATGGCACGATGATGACAGGATCGAATTACTAAGTGGTCAAAATAGTGCAGCAAGTGTTTTTCTTGATACTTTGGCTAATCATAACCTAGAACAATTAGTTGATTTCTCAACATTCGAAGCATCTATTGGTAAAGCAAAAAACATTTTGGATTTAATTATTACAGACTTATCAACAAGAGTAATCAACTTATCTAGCTCTCTGCCGTTAGGTAATTCGTCACAAGGTCATCGCATCCTGAGTTGGGATTATGTCGTCCTTTCTAAAAATGAGACTAGTTTATCAAACAAAAAATATGACTTTAATAAAGGTGGCTTTATAAATTTTGGTAAAAAGGTTATCGAAACTAACTGGAAGCAATTATTTGAAAATAAAAACACTAATGAGTGCTATGATCTTTTCTGCAATAAATATAATAAACTCAGCAAGCAATTTATTCCGTTAAAAAAAGTCCATACCACCCGTAATGCGCCGTGGATGAATAAGGAGGTACTGGCTATGATAAAGCAAAAAAAACAACTGGGCAATTACTTATCTGCGACTAACTGGCGATCAGCGACACTGATTCGTGAATATAGGAAACTAAGAAGTCAAGTGCAGAAAGCATGTAAACGTCGTGTTCGAGTATTTGAAACAACTACAATCAGATAAAGAAATTCGGAAAAGGGTGTACAGCTTATGCTAAGACACATAGAACGTTCATGTATCTATTAGTGCTATATCTAATGCAAAAGGTGAAACGTTAACAGAGGGAATACATATCGCAAACAGACTTAACGAGCACTTCAAATCAGTTTTTGTAGATGATAGTAAAAGTAGTCAGTTACCTATTTTTGAGAGAAGGCATTATCAAGAAGAAGGCGATATAACTTTTAACTTTGAAGCGACGCTAGCTTATTTGAAAGGTTTGAACCCGAATAAATCTATTGGTGCTGATAACATTAGTCCAAAGGTACTTAAAGAATGCGCAGCTCAAATGACTTACCCTCTTACTTTACTTTCCAATAAAACACTGTCCGAAGGCTCAACACCTACAGCTTGGAAACAGTCACACGTCACACCGTTGTTTAAAAAAGGTAGTCGTCTTGATGCCGCTAATTACAGACCAGTGTCTATCACATCAGCTCCATGCAAAGTAATGGAAAAGATTATCGGGGAACAGATAACTAAATATCTTGAAAAAACGAGCAGCATCTCACATAATCAACATGGATTTATGTCCAAAAAAGGATGCACATCTAACTTATTGGAGAGTGTCGACAACATTACGAAAGCGTTAAGTAAAAGAAATTTTGTCGATATTGCATTTTTGGACTTTGAAACGCGAAAGCGTTTGATAAAGTTTCTCACCGTAGACTACTTCATAAATTGAAAGCATATGGGATTATTGGCAATGTTCTAAAATGGATCGAGTCATTTTTGATTAGTAGAAAACAGCGAACTGTTTTAGGTGAACACTCTAGCGACTGGACCGATGTTCTAAGCGGAGTTCCTCAAGGGTCTGTACTTGGTCCAACATTATTTATCATTTATGTAAATGACTTAACGGATAAGTTAAAATCAGTTCATAAAATCTATGCTGACGATACTAAACTGTTACAAGAAATAAGACCTGAGTTTCACGATGCTGATTGCCTGATCCTACCTAATGATTTAAACATTGTCACAGAATGGTCAAAGGAATGGCTGATGGAGTTAAATGTTCAAAAATGTAAAGTTATGCACCTTGGTTATGAAAATAGTAATCATGAATATGTAATGAATGATGGAAATGCATCACTTACTCTTGAGGCAACGGATATTGAGAGGGACCTTGGTATCTTCATATCTAATGATCTAAAATGGAATCAACACATACAGGTTGCAACACGTAAAGCGAGTATGATACTTGGCCTATTAAAAAAGACATTTAGATCAAGAGATATGAAGTTTGGAGTAAGTTATACACTACGTATGTTAGGCCGCACCTGGAATTCGCTATTCCGGTATGGTGTCCGTACTTAAAAGGTGACATCAAAGAAATCGAAAAAATTCAGCGCAAAGCAACAAAAGTACCTCATGATTTAATAGGATTAACTTACGCTGAAAGGTGTCGTCGGCTCAATTTTATTACTTTGGAAACTCGCAGGAAACGTGGCCACTTAATCCAACAGTTTAAGCTAGAAAACAGTTTTGAGAGTATCAATTGGCATAATCCACCAATTCGCAGATCATCTTCCAATGTCCTAATGCGTGAATTCACATATAATAATGCTCGTCACAATTTTTTTACAAATCGTATTGTCAATGATTGGAATAACTTGCCGTCAGCATGCAAAAAGGTTCGGTCAGTTAACGCATTTAAGAATAGAATTGACAAGTATTTTTTTTCTCCAGCTGCAAACAGTAAATCTTTTACTGAAGATGAGCTACACGTTTATTAATTAATTCGTGCTTTAGCAGCTACAAATATTGGCTTTTTAGATACTATTTGTCATAGATGTAAACTTGAATTAAATGAAAGCAATCTTTTTTTCCTTTTCCCAATTTTGATATCAACTTACTTGCTATGAACAACAATTGCTTTTTATTTACTTAAAGTTTATATTTCACAAACCATAAATTTTTGTATAATTTTGTTTGTTTGGTTTTTAATTATTTGTCATTTTATCTACGATGACTTATTTAAATATATTACTATATTACTATTACTATATGTTTATTCCTTTATTTATGTATTTTATATATAAATATAGCTATTCTAATAAAAAAGACAACGAAAGTAATTTGTTCCAATGTGCAATGTCGCATATTGAGCTAAAGCCGACGTCGAGCCATGGACCTCTGGATTCTGAGCCATATAGTTTTTTTTTTTTTTTAATATATGTGTTAACGGTTTTTTTTTTATTTTTATTTGTATAAATGTAAAATCTACTATCACCCTTATCTTTCCATTACTTGTACTTGTGAAGAGATCCCATTATAACGAATAATTATGACAAATTTTTTTATGATAAAACAATATTTCAAAACAGTAAACTAAATGTTATTTGTTATTTAGAGTATTTTAATGGAAAGTGTACTTTTATAAATAAATTTAATATGTACAAAATTTATGTTTAGTATTTAGTTTTTGTTAAAATAAAGAATGTAAAATCTTTTCTTTAAATGTAAACCTGGCTACAAAAAATCTGATTCCATTTTATTCACATTAGAAAAGCATTTTTTTTTAAAATTGAGAAAGCGTCTCCAGAATCATTATTTTTTTTTAAATTACAGCAAGCATAACTTTAACACAATAACAACAAGCATAACATAAAAAGTTTTCTTCGAAAAAGATTATGTTAATTTACTTGAATTAAACTTGCTTTTATTCAAAATGAACTTGGTTATAACCACTTGCTAGCATAAGTAACTAAAAAAGGCAAAATGCCAAATAAATCACTACAAAATAAAACAAAATTTTCAATGATTTTCAATTAAATTCAAATTACTTTTATATTTTACAATTTAAAAATAAGTTTTCATTATTAGGCAAAAAATTAGAAATAACAGAAAGAATTCTTTTTATAACATAAACTATTTTGTAAAAGACCATTAAAATATTCTTATTGAAAAATAACTTGCATAATTTACTATACATTTATTAGGCACTAAGATTATGAACACTACTGGTAAGTTTTTAAAAATTTGGTTTTAAGCTTGTAGCTGATATTCTAAGCAACACAAACAATTATTCTAAAATAACACTAGTTAGGTTGAATATAAAAACTAACATGTTTATGTTATAATCATATATAAATGATTAAAAGTTATATAATCGTATAGATAAACGATTAAAAGTTTTTAAAGTAAAATCTTTCTGAAATAGAACAATAGTTTTTTGAAAACTAAAAATAGTCTGATAAAGATCAGATAAATTTTTTTCTTTTCCCTTAAGTGACAAGTTCAGATTTTGTAAATGTTGCATTACATCAGTTCAAAACATAATATCTTGCAAAAAATTCACATCGTGAAAGATTTCAAATGTCTTTTGCTTTTCAAGCAAAAAAGATTTAAATGGTTCTAATAGTTCTACAAACCTATAATATATGAAATTTTCAAAATGTCTGTAATTTTTTGCATTGCATCAAATATAATTTACACTCTCTAGCACTGATTTAAAAATTATTAGAAAATTAAAATGTTTTGCTGCTAAATGTTATCGATGAACCACATAATGAACTGGGATAAACTCGGGATACGTTGGATCAGTTTTTTGTAAACCATTAAGCCCAACATGTTTTCCAATCATTGCTATTGCACCATCTTTAGCAACACTAACAAGCTTGTTCTTTGGAACGTTGTTTTTTATCATAACTGTGGCAAGGGCTTCCTTTAAATCACAAGTTGTGTCTTTTAACTCTACTAAATTTAGCAATTCTTCTTTCACAAGTACATCTGATGTTATATATCTAACAAATATTGCCATTTAAGGTCTTGAATATCTATTGATTCATCCAATGCCAAATTGAATCCTTCACAATTTCTTTAAGTCATTTAACAATTGCTGTTCAACTTTGACACTAAACTCAGATATTTTTCTTTCAGTTGTATGTCGAGAAACAGAAATATTTAAAATTAGCCTTTGAACTTTGCTATCATTAGGATCTAAAACTGAGATCAAATCTAAAAGATTTTGTTTTACAAACTCTCCATTGGTGTATCGATGTTTACTTCTTGCAATATTGCAAGCTAAAATAAAATTTGCTTCTGTTGTAATATTTGATTCTTTGCTGGAAGATGAAATATTCAATTGCTGATTTTTAATAATTGTTTTAAGCAACTCGATTTTAATTTTTTTATGACATGATTTTATTGGGTATTCCTCATAAAAATACATGTTTTGTTTCATAGTGACGTTTAACATTACATGTCTTATTATAAGCTAGTTCAGTATTGCAAATTAAACACATAGATTTATTTTCTTTTTCAAAAAATGCGTATATTTCTGTTTAATCACCATAAAATAATCTGTTCTCATCTTCAATTTTTCTTTTACTTTTATTTTCACCTTTTGCTATATCCATTTTTCAAACAATATGTCTTCCGGCTATGTACAAATCAAGTTTTTATTATTAGGATATCAATATAACTTTTGAAAATGACGTTTTTATAGCCACTTTTTTTCTCTCCTGGATTTGTATTTTTAAGTATTTCCTTTTTTCGACTATTGGCGACTATTTACATTTTTAAATACCATATATTTTTTGTTCAATATATGTATTATTAATTATCATATCTTCTCTATGAATGATTGAGGAAATTTATAGTTTTAATTTATACATCTTCTTTTTTTCTCTAGTTGCATTTTTAAATAATATATCTTCTTTTTTACAGTTTTTTTTTTGCTTTATTCTCTACTCGATACTTTTATTTTAATTATTATTACCTATTTAGTCATTTCTAAACACTTTAAAATATTCTTTCGTCATTTCTAAATACTTCAAAATGTTCTTTCGTCATTTCTAAACACTTTAAAATGTTCTTTCGTCATTTATAAAAACTTTAAAAGGTTCTTTTGTCATTTATAAACACTTTAAAATGTTCTTTAATAACATTTTCATCAATAAAATGTAAATAAAAGTTAAGAACAGCAGGAGCAAGTAGAAAACATCTTTCTTACATCAGAGTAAAGTATTTCTACAATTTTACTAATAAACATTATATAAAACAATTTCATACGAAATTACTATAAAATAAATAACAATAAATTACAGCAATAATATAAGAGATAATGTTACAAAAATATTAAACGATTTTAATTTGAATTTTTTCATTTTTTGAAGTTAAAATATGTTTATGTCTGTTATATAAAGTGAATACTGTTTAACTAAATTTTTAAGACAATTTATTGAAGTCTTACTTTTCATATTTTTATCAAGAACTATGTTCCACAGACTAGGTCCTCTAAATAAAATTGGGTAATTGGATGTTTTAAATAACGAGGTAGGTTAAAACTTTGAAAAGATATATCTCGTTAAGTATTTATGATTAATTTTTAGAAATCATTTATAAAAGAATTTTTTAAGCATGTCGTTTTGATAATAATATAGGAATAAAAAGATTTGGAGCAGGTTTAACTCATTGACATATAGAGCTTTAAATTCCGGAGTATTGGCTTGTAGTAAGCACATTTATGTTCATTACATATAATTCTACTGACTTGTTTTTGTATAATTAATATATTTTTCAATGCTGAATGGCAAGTACTTGCCCAAGCAATATTACAAAAGCTTACGTAGCTATGGATAAACCAGTCATAAAAATCTCTTACACATTTTTTACTTAGTATGTTTTTGTTTTATGCATAATGTCTATAGTTTTAGAAATTTTGCTTTCAATTAGCGCAATATGATTTTTCCAGTTAAGATGTTCATTAAATATTATTCTTAAGATTTAAAGTGATAAAACTCTGAACTATATTTTTGCTTATAGTTAGCTGAAAAAATTGCAAAGGCAAGTCATCAGAATTAGATTAGTGATGAAATACTTTACTATTATTTATAAAGTTATTGACGATTCATAAATATTTAAAAAATTTAAAAAATGCTATGGTATGAGTGTTATGACTTGTACGGGCTCTATAAAAAGGTTAGGTTGGTATTTTGCAACTCATACCTTCATTGAGCCCCTGTCTGTTTTTTGTTGATAAAATTGTAGTTATATTTTATTTTTTGTATAAGAGAATTGTAGTTTATATAAACAGCATAATAAAAAATTGAAAAAAAAAATTGAAAAAATCTTTTTTTAAATAATATTTTAATTTGGGTAAATTGATTTCTTACTACATACTCCAGAACTTTTAAAATAGTAGTGTACACATATGTTTTGCAGAACTTTTAAAATAGTAGTGTACACATATGTACACAGCATGCTGTTTTTTCGTCAATTGGGTAAATGTGCAGTAATAAGTTACAACTAATGATTGACAACATTTGTACTAAGTGGAAATCTGACACTACATTGCACTCATTTAAAAATTGTAAAATAAACCGTTTTGATGTTAATATAACCTCAAACGGTGTTTTTTGAAACTTATTTAAGCATAAAGTTTATATTTACACAGTTTTGGTGTATAAAACACACTCTGAAGGTTCATTTATAATAAAATGGTGTAAAAGAACACTTTTTTATATTTACTATACTGTTTCAAAAAGGTTTAAAAATCGCATATGATAATTTTTTTATCTTTTACACCTTTTAATAAAACGGTGTAAAACTGTGCGAAGCTGTTTTTACACCGTTTTAAACCGTTTAATTATAAGGTATAAACGAAGAAAAACTTTAAAATACTCGAGTTTTACACCTTAATGAAACGGAGTAGTAAATATAAAAAGGTGTTATTTTACGCAATTTTACTTAAAATTAACCTTCAGAATGTACACTATTAATTAAAAGATGAAATTACACCATTTTAGTGCGTACGTACCTTCAAACGGTGCTTTTTAAATGTTATGTAAGCAAAAAGTTTAAATTTACACCGTTTTGGTGTAAACGGTGTATTTCATAATGCTATTGTTATCTCCTCGACGAGGATTTAGTAATTTGTTAACCAACAGAGACGAGGACCTCGTCCCTTTTTGTTAACCTCAAATCTTGTAATCAATTTTTGAGTCACTTACTCATGATAAATTTTCTTCCAATTTTGCATGCATACTCTTGCTTGATGACAATTCAATATTCAATAACTAGTTTTGCAATAAGTTAGGTAATTTAGTTAAATTTAATCAACTTTATTTCTTGTATGGAAAAAATGAGAATTGTTTTAGAAATAAGTATATTATTTGTACTGTCTGCTTATACGAGCGTATAGTTTATTTGGATAAAACGTTGACTTGGTAAACAGGATGTCTGCGGGCTTCAAGCGTTGAATTCGTTGACGGGTTAGAGTCAAGCGTTGATTTCTTAAGTGTTGAGCTTCATTGACTGTCAAGCATTGACTTTGTTAACTGTCAAACGTTGACTTCGTTGAAGCGTTGAAGCCCGCCTTTTCATGAATTTTTTTGTTTCTTTACACACGCATACAGCGAAATGGTAATGAAAAAAAATAGTAATACCAGAAAAAATTGATTACAAAGTTTGTGTTTTAATAACATATAAAAGCATTGGGTTTTAAAAATTTGTTTTTTGTTTTTTCTTAATTTGACTAGAGTAACATTGTTACTCTGGTTAAATTAAGAAACACCGTTAATTGAAAGTTAAAGTACCTTAAGAAATGGAATCCCAATCAATTCTTACTCTTTGTACTCAAAACAAAACACATGTAACTAGTTTTAAACTTTAACATCCATCAAAAGTTTACTAAAACAATTTAAATCCTGCATAAATACCTGAGGAAATTTTAGTTATCAGATGTAGAAAAACTTTACTTATTACAAAATTATAATTTCAGTTTTGAAGCGTTTTTTAAAACGGTGTATTTCATAAAACTGTGTAAGCTTTATTGGTTACACGGTGTAAAACTGTTTACACTATAAAGCTGCTTACAAAATGGCGTTTCACAAAGCAGCGAAAAAGCTGTTTCAAACCATTTTATGAAGCAGCTTTATATAAAAGTATGTCAACATAATATTGTGTTGACTTGTTTTATATCTTTTTTTACAAAAGTGGCCAACCATTTTACACTTAAACATAAACTCATTAAAAAACCTTGTTATCCTCATTTTAGCGCTAGAAGTTTTATTGTGGTAATATTATTACTATGTATATTGGGCAAATGTCTTATTACTAATGAGATAATAGCTCAAGATATATTTTATGCAATATAGTACAATGTTGATAAACACATTTTTAACCACGTGCAATAGCATTTTTTTTAAAAAAAGGTAGTTTGCACGTAGCTATAAAAGTGTTTAGTTAGCTCTAATTAATGTTGATTAGTCAAATAAATTTTTAATGTATATAACTAAAGTTAGTAAAAAATTAAATCAGAAATGTCTGTATTTTATATACACATTATTAAATTATGCGTATAAAAAAACTGTCTGACTGCTTGGAGGGAGCATCTGAGCTCAAAAACTATCTCTTTTCTACTCAGAGTAGCTGGTAAACTTTAATTCAGACAAAACTAAATTTTTTTAGTCAACTGTTATCGCAATAATTTATTTTTATAAAAGGTAATGTACTCGATGAGTCATCTACCCTTTATCTTCTAGAATTAACTCTTACTTCCGATATTTCTTGGAAAACATATATCGAGTTCATTGCAAAATTAGCATTTACTAAGTTTGCATTTCTTTATCAAGCTCGACACTTTCTTTCTCCGGATTCTATTATTTATCTCCATAAATCTCTAATCCGTGGATGGAATGTGCAAAGAGATTTTAAGGAAATTTCCCCCAAACATGCAATTTTTTTAGTATCTTTTTTAACGGTGCTAGTTTTTGTTACAGAAGACGAGAGATCTTTTAGAAAGTTAGTTTTTGTCAAATATTCCGTAAGAGCTACCATAGGAGGGGATTGTCCTGACGACTGTATCATATTTTTATTCGAAAAAAATCTTTTGAGGAAAGTTAATTACGATGTTGTATTTTCATTTCTCGCAAATCTAGAAGTTTTTTTTTTTCTTTGTTGGGCTTAATTGTTTAAATCTTGAGCTCTCTTAAATACAGAATTTCAAAAGTATACTGTGAATAGCTTTATTTTTCTTATTATTTTTATTTTGGTTGTGGTGAGGGGGCATATATATATATATATATATATATATTATATATATATATATATATATATATATATATATATATATATATATATATATATATATATATATATATATATTTATATATATATATATATTTATATATATATATATATACATATATATATGTATATATATATATATATATAAATATATATATATATATATATATATATATATATATATATATATATATATATATATATATACATGAATTCCAAAAACTACTATTTAGCTATGCAAAATCAGAGCGAAAAATGAAAAATCAAATCAACGCAATGTATGATTCAAACAACGATACTATTACCTCATGTCCTGAGATTAGTAATATTTTAAACTTAAATTTTAAATCTGTCTTTGTTAACAAAGATCTTGTTTCTCCAATGGCGGACTTTAAACATAAAACCACAAGCTTTGTTTCGGAAGCAGTGGATTCATTAGTTAAAGTAATTTCAAGTCTTAGCAAACCAAATCAATATAAAGCTCCAGATCAAGACGGTGTGCACTGTGGGTTCTTAAAGAATGTGCTAGTACAATAGCGTACCCTCTGACAATAATTTCACAGCTCACTTCAAGAAGGTTCTGTACCCAATGCTTTGGAAATTGCTAACGTGATGCCTTTGCACAAATGCGTAAGTCGATTAAATGCCGTGTACCACAAGGTAGTGTCTTAGGTCCACCTTTGTTCATCCTTTACATAAACAATTTGCCATCAGTTATCAATTACTTCCCTTGCAAGTTGTATACAGATGACTGCAAAATTATTGCTCTTTTTAAAGATGCTTCAGGCTCAGAAAACTTCAACTTGATTTAAATGCTATCAAGGAATGGTCTGAAAAAAGGTACATGAAGCTAAACTACAAAAAATGCAAAGTGATCCATATGGGTATAAACAACCCCCAAAAAAATTACTATATATTTGATGCAGCATCTTTGACCAACATTAACATTTTAAAATCTGAAAAAGAGCACGATTTGGCATTACCATTACCTCGAATGACAAATGGA
>NC_088932.1:59087500-59092500 GCF_038396675.1 Hydra vulgaris | reverse complement strand
AGGTACACCGCTACCACAGACTTTACAAAACCGCTACAATATGTTTATAGGTTAGAAGTAAAGCAGTTTCAAGCATGCATAAATGCAGCTGAAAACATGTTTTTCAATTTTTGATAATCAGTTTAAAAACAAAGTTTATACCTACAGTTGTAGAAAAAAAAGAGTGCGCTCTAAAAAAAATATTTTTTGGTACCGGAAACTTTTATTTTTATTGCAACTACAAATGTTTTAAGCCGTTATAAAACAACTTATTATGCACCTTTAGAGGCCAATACATGCAATTAAAATTTCAGTTTAAATTCATCACTCAAGATGGCAGCATAACTCAAGACGGCAGCACAATTGACGTGCCTCCAAGGTACACTTTCTTCCAAGGTACACCACTCTCCCCTTTGATTTTGCCATAAAGAATTTTTTTTACAAAATCAGGCTTTTACAAAATGTACATGCACGGCTGGGGCAAGAAGAAGATAAATTCAGTCTTATCGCCAAGCCCTTTCAAAACAAAAATATAAATAACAAAAAAAAAGTGTTATCATTATCACAATGTAATATATGCATAAAATACATATATAAGTGCAAATATAAGAAATACTTTTTATATATATTATTTTTTCTTTTTTCAAAATTTTATTCATTAAGATTTCGAATTTAAAAATAAATAAAAACGAGATAAAAAATGAACATCAATAAAAGGTAAAGATTCAAATTAAAATCAAAAATAAATATGATCAAAAACAAAGTAAATAACAAGTAATTAAAACGAGTGATTAAACCTATTTAAAAGTTTCAGATGAAGTCTAGTTCGCTGTCAATTATCAAAAGTTTATTTTTATTTTATTTTTAAATTTATCAAGGGAAGGAATTTTTAACGTGTATCATAATTTAGGTCCTCTGATTACAATTGAGAACTTAGAAGCAGAATAATATAGTTTTGGTTGAATAAAACTGTTATTTGAAAATCTTGTTGGGTATAAATGATTTATATTTTTGAATAGTGAGTTAAATAAAATGGGTGCCATTTTACTATCTACTTTGAACATAAATATAAGAATATGAAATACGTTGAGTATTTTTAATTTATTAAAAAGAAATTTAGTGAGCGAGAAGCGATCCACATTTTCAATAGTTCTTACAGCGTGTTTTTTTTTAAATAAAAGCTTTTTATTTTTAGATGCATTGGTGCTGCACCAAGCAACGTTAGCGTAACTTAGATAGCAATGAATAAAAGAAAAAAGATTAAATTTCAAACAAGTTTGGATTAACAACTATATAAGAGGCCTATATTTTTTGAGATTTTTATTATAGATTATACGTATGAGCTCTTTCCACGTTACATTTTCATCTAAAACTACACCTAGAAACAACAAAGAACGCTCTCTTTTAAAATAAGAGTTATTAATAAAAAGCTTTGGAAGTTTTAAGGTAACATTGCCTTTATCATGAAGACGAAGGCAGAAATTTAATGGACAATTTATTCAATTTAATCATTTGCTTAGTTTTGCAAGCTCTTTGTTCATTGTTGCAAATAATATATTATTATCTTTATTAAACAAAATACACTCGTATCGTCGGCAAATAAAATTGAGTTTAAGATATTGGAAAAGTTACTTAAGTCATTTGCATAAATGAGAAATAAAAGCGGAATTAGAATTGATCCTTGGGGGACTCCGCAGTTAATTGTCATTAAAATATGTTTTTTCGCCATTATATAAAATGCATTGATTTCTATTCTTCAAATAACTCTTAAACCAGTCTAAATTAGAATTTATGATACCATAATTTTTAAGTTTCTATAGAAGAATAATATGATCTACGGTATCAAGCGCTTTGCTTAGATAAATAAAGACACCTAAAGTAAATATTTGTTCATCAAAAGCTTTAAATATTTCTTGTAAAAGATTAGTTATTGAATGATCGGTCGAATGACCGCATTTAAAACCAAATTGTTTATTGTAAAGAATATTATTTACATTTAAGAAGGAATAAAATCTTTAATACATTACCTGCTCCAAAACCTTGAAAAAACAATTAAAAACTGAGATCGGTCTGTAGTTGGAAACATCAGAAGGATCACCTGTTTTAAAAATTGAAGTAACCTTTGCACTTTTTAGTTTTTCAGGAAAAACTCCATGTTTTAAAGATAAATTAAAAATAAAAGTGGTATTGTTAAATATTTTAAGGAATTAAAAAAGACATTACTGCTGACATCATCTAAACCTAAACTTTTGTTAGGTTTTAATATGGATACTGAATATAACAATTCTTCCTTCGTAAGTTCATGATTAGATACAATAGTATTATTAGATGTCAAGTATTATTAAAAGCTTATTTTAGATGGTTCAATTTTAGCGGCTAAACTTTTACCAACATTAACACAAAAGTTATTAAGCGGTTCTGCTACCATAGATTTATCAGCAAGAAATTTATTACTGAATTTGAGATTTTTTGGCAGAGAATTTCTGTCAAATTTTTCTTGCCAATTACTTCCTTAATAATGCACCATGTGTTTAGTGAACCATTACTTTTTATTATTTGATCTGAATAGTAATTAGTTTTTGAACATTTTAAAATTTAAACAAATAAACGTTTAATATTTATATAGTTAGTTTCCTTTTTCAAGTGTTTTTTTTTAGGATATTTGCAATATAATCGAGGTTTTATTTTTGAAGACTTAACAATTCCCTTTGATATTCAAGGGCTTAAAAGGCGTTTTTCTTTTAATAATATTGTAACTTTTGGAAATGCTTTATTATAATATTTTAGAAACTTAGCTAAGAAGGTATCATAGACTTTATTTGCATTTTTCAAATGATCTTAAGGTATCATAGACTAAACGTCCTATTTTTCAAATGATTTTAAATTATAAAAAGATTCAATGGAGGTATTGTTTATTAGTCGTTTTGTTACTTTTCTTTTGTGGGACTAAGCCTTATTGCATTTATTTGAAATAATAAAAATCGGAAAGTGATCCAAAAAATCCTTTATAAGTATTCCTGTTTTTATTTTTGATTTAAGAAATTCATTGGTAAAAATTTGATCTATTGATGTTGCACTAGTCTTAGTTACACGCGTCGGTTTATTGATTAATGGTATGTAACCAGATTGAAAAAAGACATTAAAGAAATTGTTAATACTCTTATTAACGTCATAGTCAAAAATGTTGAGGTTAATGTCTTCGATAAAAAACACACTTTTATATAAACTTGATTTTTTTTTAATTATTTTTTTAATGTGGTCTTTTAACGCATTAATTTTTCCTGTCGGCGGTCTATATAATACATGCACCATAATATATAATATAATACATGCACCATAATATATAATATAATACATGCACCATAATATTTCTTGAGGTTTTGCTAACGATTTCAACGCAAAATGATTCGTATATATATTTCTTTAGTTGCGGACTTCAATGAGTTCAGAATTGCGTTAAATACTTGCTATATATCATAGTCTTTACTATCATATTTACAATGTGATTGTATAGACGATATTTAGATTTTGGAGCTTCACAACTTAGTTTTGCCCCAGGGCCCCGTGCCAGCTTGATGCAGCTCTGAATAAAAGCCATAATGAAAATCAAAAGCATCGAGTAAACAAAAGAATAAAAATGTAATGAAATAATCATTCAATAGTTTAACTAGGTATAACTTTATTTTTATTTTTTTATTGTAGCTATTAAGGTGCTTCAAGAAGTTTTTGAACGGTCTTGTTACAGAGCACCGGAAAGGCCATAAATAATGCTAACATGCTATGAATTAGATAAAACTTTAAGATAGTAAACAACAAATAGATAATAGTTATAATTAGAAATGTCATACTTCCTAAAATAACCATTCACTATGTACACTGCCACCAGCAAATAATAAGAAAAGTTTAGCTAGTTCTATTAGGATAATGTTTTGCGCTTGTTGACAAACAATTGTAAGGGTTTGTTGTCTAATTAAAACAAAAGGTTTCTTGTAAAAACTTATGTTATTTGCAAATGGAATTATTTTACACATCTTTATAGGTGTTAACTTTTTCGTAAAGATTCGTTTATTCGTTTTTATTTGCATTTCTTTTTTTTAGGAAGTAGAGCTTATTTATCACCAATTCTTCTTGTCAGCAGTGATGGTTCATTGGTGTCAGGCAGCCTTTCACTGAGAAGGATTTATCGCATCATTTTATCGCAACCTAATAATTAACATCCCCATTAAAGTAAAACCATGTTTAAAGTTCAGATTATCAACCTCTTTGAAATACAAATACCTGAGCTGGTTAATTTTGTAATCTTCTTGAGTGCTTTGAAGAGTTTAAACATAACCATAGTTATATATTTGTACATGAAGTATTTATCATTAAGTCAAAACTGACAATTTTCGACTTGACGTCTTTTTCCCGTGTACCCATAACCTGCACTTCAATGAACCAGGTTCACCAAAAAAATGGTAGCCGAATATTTGGTAACACGAAACCATTATATATGAATTCTCTTGTTATAATAGTACATGTTTTTATTTTTAAACGAACAAACAAAAATAAACGATTGGAAAGTTAAATCGATTGTAAAAATTGAATCCGTAAATAACAAAAGGTTTAATTAAATAATCAAAAAAAAAAAAAAACAATATGAAAAATACCTAAGCGATAAAACATATCATAATGAAATAATATACAAAAACTACAAAAATTTGTTTAAAAAAACTAAAAAGCTTTCAAAAAAATCTTATTCTGCAAAGCGATTGGAATAAACTTATGGAAAAACAAAGAAAACTTGGAACATAATCAATGAAATAATTGGTAAAAATATATCGATAAAAACAATTTGTCACAAAAACTGTTAATTGATGAATAACTTGTTTATTTTAAAGAAACAATAGCTGAAAAACTAAACAGTTTTTTTCTTGAGCTTGGTCCAAATCTGTTACCTAAAATTTCATCAAGTACCATAAAATTTGAAACTTACCTCAAAACGGCAAATAATATTATGACAGAATTAAATTTAAACATAA
>NC_088932.1:59067500-59082500 GCF_038396675.1 Hydra vulgaris | reverse complement strand
TAAAAATTAGTTAATATGAGAATTTAAGGAAAGTTTAAATTAAAGACCATTTAATAAGATAGTTGCTTAAATAGCAAAAATAAAAAAAATAAAAAAAGAAGACAATAAAAAGAATCTTAAAAAGAGTTTAACCTGAAATATCCCTTTACTTCAAAATCATTTTCAAAAACTTTGACAGTCTTTATTTAAAAAAATCTTCTTTTATCAATCAAGGCAAGTCAACAACTGAAATTAAGTTAACGTTAACTTTTAATAAACCATAAACACATTTTTAAAGATTTTTTTTAATGAGTTGAATATAAACAGGAACATGTTTTTATGCACTTTATAATTAAATATGGGTATGTTAATTTTATTTTGTAAATCAGATGTTTTTTTTGTTTGGTTTGAAACAAGCCTGAAATAATCAAAACAGTCTAAATAAACACTTAAACGGTGTGAATTAACACTAAAAACGTGTGTAACATGAAATACACCAAAATGGTGTAATTTAACACCAAAACGGTGTAAATTAACATTAAAAAGGTGTGTAGCATGAAATACGCCAAAATGATGTAATTTAATACAAAAACGGTTTAAATTTATTTTAATAAGGTGGGCAGCATGAAATACACCAAAACGGTGTAATTTAACACGGTTTCGGTGTTTACATGCTGTACATCTTTTTAGTTTAACTTAACACCTTTTAATTAAGTGTGTGCTATTACTATTTATTTTTTATAAACTATTTCTTTTAATTACAATAATCTTTTTTTTAACATTTAAATGACATTTTTTGTTTCATTCTATTAACAATTAATCAAATAAGTAAATAAAAATCTAAAAAAGAAAGCAAACTTTAAAATGGCATGATCCCATCTATATCTTTGACTTAACTGTCTTCACAATAAACTTAGATTTAGTTTACAAAGCAAAGTATCTGTTTAGAATTTATACAACTAAGACTTAAAATTAAGAGTCTTTTCTATCAATTTAATTTAATACATACATTTCACATTCGGCCTTAGACACACATTTCACTTGATATTAGGTTCTTAATACAATTTTTCTAGTTGATCATAATTTATGCTAATGTGTTTCTGTGTTATTTTGTTTTCAGACCACAAAGGCAAAGTTGATTATGTCATGAATGGATCACCTTGATGTTTCCAATGTTGATTTGTCTGAGTTAGATTACTTAAGTATTAAAATGTAAATATACAAAAGACCATGAAAGATTTAAAAAATTCGCAGAGCAAATAAATATCTACCACCTTAAGAAAACTTTTAAATTTTTGAAAACTGCATTATAAGAGATACAAAGCTTTTTTTCAATTAGTATCATTATGGCAAAGTTAAAACAACTAACGATCAGAATCTATTGGCCAGAGTTAGTTTTGTTGCGGACGTTATGTATGTGAATTGGTACCAGCCGCTTTAAAACGTAATTTTTCTGGTAAAAAGTCTCATTCTCGCCGGCAGCAAAATAAGTTCCAGAATATTTAAAATATTGTTGAGCCTATAAGAGCTCTTTGCCTACAGCTGTCTTGAAAAGAATTCAATTCAGTTGATGAGCAGATGATTCCGTTGACAGGCAAAACACATGCAAAACAATAAAGGCAAATCAACTCCAGAAGAATGAAAAACTTTGTTATCTGTTGTAAATCTGGGCGTCAGTTGACTTTGAATTTTAAATGGGAGCAGGAACTGGAACTCCTGCAAACAAAAACTTTTTACTTTTTTTCTTCAACTTGGCGCTTTATTTTATTCTGCTTGGCGCGTCAGTTGTTCTCCGCTTAACACAAACCATTCCACAGAATCAAATCTATAAACTTGTTTAAGGCATTTATTTTACTAGAGTAACCATGATTAAGGAATTAAAATTTTTTGAAATTTATATATTAGGTGTTAACAAAGTCAATAAAACGAGGAACTGTATACTCAAGTCTGAAATGAAAGGAGATGGTCGTGGATCAACCGACTGTAAGATAAGTTCCGACGGAGAAATTTGCGTGATTAGGTGTTTTGACAATAGACCTGTGACAGTGGCGTTTAGTTTTGTTGTTGTTGAAGTTCCAGTTTATTATCGAAGTGCAAGCACTAAATAATTCATTTCTGTGAATTAATCAAAATTTAATAATAAATAAAATTAATTTAACAAAATGGACTTCCTCATTTTAAATTATAAGATTAAATTCAAAACAAAAAACAACCTGTGAGGATAATTTTTTTGTTTTAGTGGCTTTATTTTTTCCAATACACAGTATCATGATAATGAAGTTTCAGACAATACTCCAAAAAGAAATATCTTCTTATTAGCAAAAGTGACGGGGCAGATGTTTAGGACACACTTGGTCATACCAGATGGCTTCGCCATCCTGTTGGTTGACCACGAGTGCTAATAGATATTGATAATTTAAATCAAGCACCAGATCTTAATACAGAAATGCCTTCACCTATACAAGAAAAGATTGCAGAAAGACCCAGCAAAAAAGACTGTTTCTTTAGGTTTTACAACAAATAACTAAGTAATGTACTGACTTCACTTTTTACCACATACCGTCATGTTTTCTTTTTCTTTTACATTTAAATTTACATTTAAATTGAGATTATGTTATGTATAAATAATTTATAAATACTGTTTTTGACTATTTTGGCATTTAAACTTTTGCTTGTTTTAAAAAGTTTAATAAAACCATTGTCATGTTGTCATTATGTGTTGCTATTTTTATTTTACTGCTTTAAGACACGGTGTGCGCGCATGCTCTAAATTGCAAATGGTCAAGCCCCTAATAAGTCTTTATCAAGATGTCCCATTTATCATTTCCTAACCATCAAACAAATTTTTGGGATGAAATGATATCTCTCTCGAATGTACTTTTGATTCCTCTAAACTTTGTTTCTTTACTGAAAATATTATATATTTATATTATATATATATATATATATATACATATATATATATATATATATATATATATATATATATATATATATATATATATATTTATATATATATATATATATATATATATATATATACATATATATATATTTATATATATATATATATATATATATATATATATATATATATATATATATATATATATATATATATATATATACATATATATTATATAAGTTTTATTTGATTTTAATACACAAAGTTATGTAATGAAGTACATTAATTAAGCAGCCTTTTTCAGAGTAAATAGAAAAATTTTGTTTTTAACACTTAAAGTTTCTGGTAAAATTTTTATTGATGTTGACTCATTCTTTTAAAATTTAATTTAAGAAAATAATTTTGCACTTGACAACAATTACTATAATGTTTGTGGTTTAGAGCTTAAAACCAAAACTTCAATCCTATTAATGTTTTTCACCTTAATATTTTTTTGCTTCAGGTTTATGTAGTTAAGTTAAAATCTTTAAAATATTCATTAAATTTTGCTCCTTTAACTACTAAAACAAGAATAAAAGAAAACATTCCACAAGTAAACAATATAGACATGAAAGATTATTTTACTAGTCATACAGCAACTGAGTCAAAGTGTGGTTAACTGAGTCAAAGTGTGGTTAACTGAGTCAAAGTGTGGTGTAGCTCTTTTATATGTTAAATCCGCAAAAGAACGCAAAAATAGAAAAGGCCCTAATATGTGCAAACAAAAAGAGCTTGAATAAGTCTTTACAAAAATTAAACGTCACAGGGCAAAGGAACAACTAATGGCTCTGTTAATTATTATCTATGTATGTCCATCAAGGATTTTAACGATAACTATTTTCCTTTTTTACAACAAAAACTTACTAAAAAAAGCAAAAATATCACACTTATGAATGGTTTTAACATTAAACTGATTATTATGATAATTTGCTTGATGGCCTCACATAATCAAAGAAAATGATGATCCAATCTAATTAACAATACTCTAAGATAAATTTCAGATATACTAGATAAATATGCCCCACTTTAAAGTCTTGCAAAAACTTCTGAAACATCTAAAGATTTAAGATTAAAAAGTAAAACTAATGTCTTAATGAATTAAGTATCCATACTATACCTAGCTTTTTTATCAGTAACAACAAAAGAAATTAAAACTCATATTTCTACTATAAATGCAAATCAAGTATAGCCTTGAAAAGTATCCGTACTTTAACAATAAAGCTATTCAATAAAGTCACAGCCAAACGCGTTCGTAAAACAAATAAACAACTGGAACATAAAAGGTGTCTTTCAAACTTTTTCAAATTTGCATTGTTTATTCCAATTCACAAAGATGGATCCAAACTTGTATTTGTTAGCTACAGATCTAATTTATTATCGTCTGATGTTAGAAAATTAATTGAGAAAATGATACACGTAAGACTTTGTATAATAATTAGTTAATAAAATTAGTTAATAAATTAATTAATAAACTAATTTAGTCTTTGTATAATTTTTGTATAATTCATCAAGTTCAAAAGGAATTCAAGAAAAATAATCCAGTATTAACAAAGATTTAAACAAACTTTTATAATGCTAGTTCATATTATGGAAATTATATCTCTGAGGCACTTGATAAAGTCTGTAAAGGGAGAACCTTTAATTTTTAAGAATAGATTGCAACACACCATCAATAGGTAAAAATCAATGCAATTGTAAGGTGTGTCAGGAAAAAAGATCATAAACAGTTTTCTTTAATGCAGTCAACTTGACTATATCAGATGGAGTTTATTCAGCATTACAAAACAGAAATAGTTTGTTTGACACAAAAGTGTCTGTATTACAAATTAATGGTGATAAAACATCATTTTCAGGTGAAGCTATCAAGAATGTCAAATTTATTTATTTAATGCAGTATTTTGCAGAACATATGAAACTGTGAAAATACTTTGATATTGGGCAAGGTTTCAAGCAACTATATTTAGTAGCATTACATTTGCATCTGACTATCAAATCTTCCATATAGTCCAACAGATAAATGTCTAATAAGCAAGAAAATTTAAAAAAAGCCAAAAGCAAGAGAAGACAGACAACTATGCAATCAATTTTTTGTCAAGAGAGTGGTTGTATTGCTTCATTTATTGACAAGATCGAGCTTAACTCGCACATGCTAGCTGGTATTCATCACCATTTGCAGATAAAATCTGTAATAGACAAAGTCTTTTGTATCAAAAATGAAATGAAGAACTATTCTTAGTATACCTAATGTGACTTTTAAAACTGCATGTACACAATATCCTATTATGTCTTCATTTTAAGGGGTTGCGTGAGTTCTACCACCAGTTCGAAACAAGTTTTTATTTTATTTTTCTCAAATGTTCTTGCTGTATTAATATTTTATGGAAGGTGAACAGACAGGTAAGAAAGTAGGTCCAGACCAAGTGGAAAATTTACTTTGTAAAGATATAGATCACCACCAATTTGTTATTTTGCAGCAGATTAAATCTTTGTTTTCGAGATGGGCCAAAAAATGAAAAGAAGGATCATTGAAAAGACCTGACATATATCATGAAAGAAATGTCATAATGTAAAATATGCAAATTGACAAAAACTCATCCAAATTTTAAAGTACTGTCATGGTCGAACGACAAATTAATAGATCTAAATATTTTGCATTTATCGTTGCATCTATTATACATAGCAAACATGTAAAAAAAGAGCAAAACTTGAGACATTTAAAATTTATGTATCAAAACTGATTCTAAAGATATTTACTCTTAAAAATTCCATTCAGTGTTGAAATTTAAAAAGGAAGTCACTTTAACATAGATTTTGAGGGTAAAATAAAGCCTCCGTTAATAGCATTTTTTTTAATAAAATAATTTAAATCACACATATTAACACTATCGAATTGCCTTAATCATTAATTAGAAACTTTATTTTATAAACAACTGCTTTGTTTGACTTTTGTTTTCACCAGTATTTAACAATGCTTTTTATATATTTTTAATTGAATCTAAAACGTACATATTTTACACATTTCATATTGTTTATTATATCACATATAATATTAATACTTGTTTCATTATGCATTTAAAAAATTTAGCAGCTGTGGCGCAGGGGTTAGAGCTCTGGCTCAGAACCCAGAGGTCCGTTGTTCGATCCCAGCTCTAGTCCAACAAGCGACATTGGTATGGAAGGAGGCGTGAATTTCTAGTTAAATGTGCTCTCCCGCGGTGCTCTGTGATAAGACCGTAAGGACTTCTGGGAGCACCTAAAATAACTGCAAAAAAATAATATTAATTTATTTCTATAACAGTTTTACATTTGAAAAAGAAAAGCAAAACATGTAGACGTTGAAACTCAGAATAATTGCGTGTGCGTGCGCGTGTTTGTTAGTACGCCTAATGTAGTAATTCTATACAAGTGATAATAATTAGAAATTAGTTTATTGCTACTTAGTTAATTAAAAGTGAAATAGGCAAAAGATTTTATTTATTAACAAAATATATTTTTTATTCTGTAATAGAAAAAAAAGTTTTTTTAAAGAGTTAAACTCTTCCTTCAATACAATGAATGTGCCGATAAGCAAAGTAATTACAATTTTTTTTGTGTGGAAATATTACTTATGAATATGAAATATATACAGGTGATGACGATGCTTAAGTTTAATCAACGCCGCATTTTAATAATTTCAATGTAATTATAAAGTTTGTTCATTTAATTTTTCAAGAATATATTATAATTACGATAAGAAATAATGTTCATTCACTATACCACACAAAACCTTTTTATTTGATTATTATTTTGAAAACATCCCATATAAAATGTTTAGGTATAGAAATACTACAATTTTGCAAATAATCCATACCAGTAATGATAAAGAGGATATACAACTAAATCCTATTTTATTTGGCATGTGTGAAATATTTGTTTTTTTCTAAACTTTTAAAGAACCAATATTTAATTTTAAATAAAGAGTGTTTAATCAATTAGATCTATCAATAAATCAGATAACTTATCGTTATTTGTTTCTTTTTTGAAAATTTGTATAGAAATCTGATTTTTATGCAATGTTTTTATATAAGTTTATTAAAAATTGCTATAAGAAAATTCTTGTGAGATGAATTGACAAAATAACATCATAGCATTTAAGAAGACACAAAAATATTTTGTAAAAATATGTTTTACAAAATAAAACATTTGTTATGCATTTTGCAAAATGATGTAAACTTTTGCATCAATTTAAAAATGTAGAGTTTTTATACAGAAACTCGTCTAATGATGATGATAACTCATGAACTAGGTAGAGCAGCATAATTAACATGTTAGAACACTTTTTTACAATTCAAAAACAATTAAAATTGTTTGATAGGTAAAAACATTAATAATCCCTGCTTCAAAGGTGAGCTTGAAAAGTTTATCTTTGAAGAAGGGAAATTAAGATGATCAGTTTAAGAATGAGATTATAAAAAACAACTATGCAAATTTGGCTACAAGTCTTTTTCAGAGTTTATACCAGTTTAGTGAAAAAGATGCAAAAGTAAATAGAGAATTCCTAGTTGCAAGATATCTGATGAAATCAAAAATTAAAATAATGAATTGACTTTAGCACAAGAACTGAAATGTTTCATTGGAACATTTTATTTGGAAACTTCAATTTTGCGAAAGTGAGTTGTTCAAACCAAACTTTAAAAGCAATGGCTCTTTGAAGAAGCAAATGAAGAAGCAAATTAAGTACTTACTTAATTGAGAAAGAACGTAGGCTGCTATAAATCAATAAACAGTTGACTTCTAATTTCTTATAGTAATTATTCCATTTTCTTTTTCTTTTTTTATTAAAAAAAAAAGATAAAAAAAGATCTTTAGATATATATATATATATATATATATATATATATATATATATATATATATATATATATATATATATATATTTATATATATATATATATATATATTTTTAAAAACTTTTTGTTTTGATTTTTGAAAAAATTGTAAAAAAAATAAATAATATTATTTGACAAGTGGTAAGATTTTAACCACAGCGATTCACTTTAGAAACTCTGCGAGTGTAGCACTTCGGCCTCTAAGGCATACAGGCCGTTTAAAGTTTTAACACTGTTTAATAAATAAAAAACTTTATAAAACGACAAGGAAGGTTTTTTAAAAAATATTTTCTTTTTTTTTTGTCGTAGAGTATAACATCTTTATAAATACTATTTATAAAAAGATTTAAAAAAAAAAAAGAAAAGAAAAACTGCAAATGTTGAGATTGGAACTACAACTCTTTGTATCAGAAACTCTGCGAGCTAACCACTTCGGCTATTTAGGTGAATTATTCGACAAAGTTTTTAATTGTATTTTATAAACAAAAGTCTTTATAAAACAGAAAAAAAATCCTATAGAATAAAGTTAAAGGGATATTACTAATAAAACTATTACAACTACAATGCAACTACTACTAAAACTATTAAATTCAGCATCAATATATTGATACCCCAGTTTTTGTTTTAATTAAACATCCTTTTTATAAAACACACTTGTATTTCAGTTTTATTAAATCAAAGTATTTTATTAACTTTTTTTATTTGAAACGCACCTCTTTTGGAGTATTTATTTAAACTTCCAATTATTTTTAAAATTACAATAGCACATTTTTAATTAGTTTTTAAATTATATACTAATGTTTTTTTTTGACTACGCGCCAATAACAAATATTTACTCCAACACCTTTCACGTTACAAATTATCAAAAACTTCATAAATATAGAAATAAATTTGATGGTACTTAAAACTTCATCTTTTTTAATGATGATTTTTAAGTGCAGCAACCGTTTCATCACAGAAAACTCGTAAACAAGTTTCGACTTTTTGTCGCTCAATTGGTTTTGGAGAAATGGAAGATTCATTTAATTTGTTAAGCTTTATAAGATTTAACAACTCATAAAGATTTACTAAATCACTCCATTTTGCTACATGTTTGTTACCTTAAAACTCAAAAACTAATCTCTGCTTTTTTTAGTTAACCAATTTTTACGAAAACACTTGATGAAAAGAACAAAATCAAACAACAAAAATGTGTTTTCATTATCTCCGCATCAACGTTTTTTCTTTAATTTTATTCATTAATTTAAAAAACTTTTTTTAAATTAATTAATAAAATTAAATTTTTTTAAATTACTTTATTTCCATTAGTAATAATTGACAACAGTTTTGCATTGGGTTGATTGTTAATTGTTTCAATTATTGGTTTGCATTGTTTAAAAATAAAATCAGAACCTAAGTGTCTGATTCGAATCATTTTTACTTAAATTTAAAAAAAGTATACAATGCCGTTTTATATAAACAAAATTTACATGACCGGGGCTAAATGAGGACAATATTTGCCTTGTCACTACGCCCCGACAAGCCTTATTCAGCAAGCGTGTACAATCATTAAAATGTAAACATAAAATTACTTTGTAAGATATAAAAAATAAATACAAATTTTACAACTATGTTAAGATCAGTAACTAATCAATAATCAAAAGCAAATTGTAAAAAAATTAAAAAACAATAATAATAATTACACCTAAAAATTAAAAATAAGTTAATAGAAGAATTTAAGGTAAATTTAAATTAAAGACTAGTTAATAAGATAGGTATTAAAAAAGAAAAAAAATAAATAAATAGAAGACGCAGTAAAAAATCTTAAAAAGAATTTAATTCATTAACATCGTTATTAAGTTTTTGTTTTAGTTTTTGTTTGAATAGAGAAAGGCAATAGAAAATTTAGTAACCAAATAGTGCATTTTAGGTTGCTTATAATTGTAATTTGAAAACCTTGTAGGGTAATCGTGGTTAATTTTATTGAAAAGTGTATTAAATATTATAGGAGCTACTTTATTATAAAACTTGTACATAAATCTAAAAATTTGATAAAGGTTCCATTGAAAAACATTAGGTATGCGATGATTTTTAAATAGTTCTTTAGCATGTGTAAAACAACCTGCACCTGAAATAATTCTGACAGCGTGTTTTTGTCTACTAAGCAATTTTTTAACTTTACTTACATTAGAGCTGCACTATGCAATATTTGCATATTTTATATAACATTGTATGAGGGAGAAATATAAGATTTTTAAACAGTTTTGGTTTAATAATTGCTTAGCTTTGTATAGAATGCCAATATTTTTTGAAATTTTATCTTCTAACGTTCTTATGTGTTCTCTCCATGTCAAGTTTTCGTCAAGTATCACTTCTAAAAACTTTAATGATGACTCTCTAATTATTTTAGCGTTACCAATATTAAGATCAGGAAGTTTGGAAAAATGGAATATTGTCTTTATCGTGAATTATATGGAAAAAGGTATACTTAGTTTTATTTAAATTTAATGACAATTTGTTTGCCTTAAACCATTCCACTAGAATTAAAAATTCCTTGTTTACTATTTTAAATAAAAGGTTGACATCTCCATAAGAATAAAATAAGTTTGTGTCATCTGCAAATAAAACTGAATTTAAAATATTTGAAAACTTATGATATAAGTCGTTTAAATAAATAAGGAATAACAGTGGACCCAGAATTGAGCCTTGGGGAACACCGCAAGTTATAGTCAAGTAATCAGTTTTTCCTTCTTCGTGTGCTATCTATTGTTTTCTATTGCTTAGATAACTTTTGAGCCATTCTAAATATGTGCTTTTAGTTCCATAACTTTCAAGTTTTTTTATAAGAATGATATGGTCTACTGTATCAAAAGCTTTGCTAAGATTTATAAAAACCCCGAGGGTAAACTTACTTTCGTCAAATGCTTTAAATATATCGTGAACAATATTAATAATGGCATGGTCAGTTGAGTACCCTGGCTGAAATCCAAACTGTTTATTATACAGAATATTATTTATATTAAGAAAAGTTAAAATTCGGTTATACATAATTCGCTCTAAGATTTCCGAGAAGCAAGGACGAATTGAAATATGGATTTAGTATAAACTTACTTTATGGATTTAGTATAAAGTTAATATGGATTTAGTATAAAATTTATTAACCAGCAATATACATTTCTGTTGTGTATTTTCAATACTCGTCATAACATTTTTTTAAATTTCCAGATCTTGTGATCCAACTTTTGAAGAGATTCTCATTAAAGTTCTAATACTTATAATTTATAGACATTAGATATATGGCTGTACAAAGACCTGGATATAGCAAAATATTCAAATGCTTGAGTAACTATATTAGGAGAGTAATTAAATTTACCAAATTTCCTTTGAGACATACGGTCTATAAGTTCAAGTTAGGCATTTTTTTATAGAAAATATCTTTATTTTTTAAGTACGTATGACTTCATTGAAAACTGACCAATACTCACAGCATCATGATGTTTTGCTTTGCATTAAAATAGGAATACTTCAAGATGACCCAAGATAAAACGAATTTAATTTTAAATTTCTATTTATGATAACTAAAAACTTTGGTATACCACATACAAACTCTTTTGACTAAATGTAAACAACGTCATTATTATCATTTATAATGTACGATAAGATCATTACAACTCAAGAGTCTCTCTATTATGCTATCAAATCAAAATAAATTATTTTCTTTAAAACTATCTTGTTCAATTGATGTTGTATTTTTTCATACTGGATGATGACAATTTGTTGTTGCGGGTTAAGAAGAAGGTAAACTAAGACTGCTAGCTGGCATGTTAGAAAAGACAGTTGGTGGTTTCGGTGGACTTTCCTTTCCACGTAAATTGTAAGAGCTTTGCAATCCAAAGGCCAATGAAGTCGGCACACGACAGTGTATTTATTTACAACCAGATTTTTTCTTAAGATTTCTTTATCCACTTTTCTTTTTCCTATTCATTGCAATCAGTTAACACCTTTTTAGTTGATGACGCATAATCAATATTACAGCATCGAACACAGCATTTTCGAGGCACAATTGATAACTTCTTATTACATAAATATGTTGTACTTTACAAAAAGATTACAAAGAAAACTTTACAAAAAGAAACACAAAAATACAAAAAGAAATATAAAATACCCTTAAACTGATTATTTACTTTAACTGATTAGTATTAAGAAATACAAAAAGAGATAGAGAATAGAATCCGGATTAAGAAAGTATCGCGCTTGATAAAAAGATGCAACCTTAGCAGATGCTAATTTTTGAACGCATGTAGTATATGGTTTCCAAAATTATAAATAAGAGTTAAACTTAAAAAATGAAGGGTAGGCGACTCATCACGTACAATACCGTTCACAAAAATTAAAAGATCTAATTTATTGCGATATCGATTAGCTGTAAAAAATTGAGTTTTATCTGAATTAAAGTTCACCAGCTACTGTGAGCCTCATGTCGTAGCAGAAATGAGATCCTTTTCAAGCTCCCTCTCCAAGCTATCAGAGCGTGTTGGTTTCTTATCATGACAAAAGTAAATGGTAGTATCATCAGCAAAAAATGGCACCTTCGAGGTGAGAATATCTGGAGGATTGTTTTTGTAAATTAAAGAGAGAATAGGGTCAAGGATTGAACCTTGAGGAACCCCTGAAGTTACAGAATAAGAAAAAGAGTACTGTTCATTGAGACAATTTTTTACACTACGATTTGAAGGGATGGATTTAATAATGTTAAAGATGTTACAAAATGCACCGTAAGAAGAAAGCCTATGGAAAAGACCAGCATGCCAAACTTTATCAAATGCTCTGGCCCTACCCTCTCCACCTTTATCTAAAACACGATAAAACCTATTAGTTATTACTGTTACCATATCAGCTGTAGAACAAGAGCATTGAAATCCAAATCAATGATCACAAAGTAAGTTATTAGATTCAAGATGAGAAATTAAGTGTTTGTTAATTATAAATTCAAAAACCTTGCAAATGATAGGAAGAAGACTAATGGGACGGTAGTATAACAAATTAGATCGCACTTCAGACTTTTCGAAAATAGGGATAACAGATGCCGCTTTCCAGCAGGCTGTAAAACAAGACACTGATAAGCACTTTTTGAATATTTTTGAAAGTATAGACGTCTGCTCTGAAAAACACTTCTGCAAGACTATAACAGGTATGTTGTCCGGGCTACAAAATGTAGAAGATTCTAAGCAGGAAATCACTTCAGATACAGAAGCTCGAGTGATTCGAATGTCATGCAATGATTTAACCTGTTTGACGGCTTAATCAGGTAGAATGCAAGAGAGGTGTACTTACAGATTTGACCTCATTTTTGATATCCTTAAAGATTCTTCAGAAGTCACGAGAGCCTAATTTTTGTGATGAAATACAAGACTTTATGATCTGAGAATAGTGGGCTTTGGCGTTAGTTCAAAACTTTTTATTATGGTTTCTAGTAGTAGTAAACAGTCATCTGTTTTCTGGAGAATTGTTTTACTGATAGAAATGAAAGTAATAGTGTCTATAGGCAATTGCATCAGCACAATGTGAAGAAAACCATGGAGAAGAGTGAGGCTTGACCTGGAATATCCGAAAGAGAATAAAAGATTCCATGTCTGCCTTAATCCACGGAGTTATGTAAGAGACACATTTGTCAACTTTCGTGAAGACGAAAGACTTTTACCCAAGGGCCATCACGAAGAAATTCACGGATAGAATCCTAGCCAGCTTTAAGGCAGTAGTAAAAGCTAAGATGATAGGACAATTCAGGTGATGAAGAAGAATAAGATAATAATTTTAAAGAGATTTAACTGTGATCAGAAGCACTTAAGGGTGAATGTGCAGAAACTGAGTACTGACTAGGATCAGAAACAAGACATAAGTCGTTCAGAGAAGTTAAATGATTCAAAGTTGAATATATTAGTTAGGGATTGAGAAATGCAAAAGTTGTGGGCTTTATTGTCTTCAGAGTCACAAACACTAGAGTCAAGCCATTTAGTGTGATGAACATTAAAGTCACCAACAACAACAACAATATTGGCTGAGGGATAAAAAGAGTTGGCTTGGTCAATACGATCAAAAATAACATCAAAAAGAGTGCAGTTTTGAGATGAAGGAGAGCAATATAGAGAAAAGAGAAAGGCGATAAAGTGAAGTGGCTCTAAATAAAAGCACAAAATAGAATAGTCTGTGGATTCAAACCTAGTTTACCGACAAATTGATGAATTCTTACAAATGTAAATGCCCCAGACAAAGCACGTGACTATTGAAATCTTTTTAAATTAAAGGAAGATAACCATCAACACTAAGATTGCAAGATGAGACAGCTAATTTTAAATTAGTTTTACGAAGAGCAATTAGGTCTGCTAAACTTTGCAAGAGATAAGAATCAACCGAAAAAAAGTTACTTCAAACACCACGAATATTAATGTATGATAGATTTAGAGAACTTGGTGATGACAATGGTGCTCTGTGTTTTATAGTTTTTGGTACTATATTCATTTTTAATTTTGTTAAAGAACTTTATTCAAAGCATAGAAAGCACTCACTACACTGTTCAATAGCCCAAGCAATTGCCTCATTACTATTAATTAACCCTGACTCGTTACAAAGAAATCAAAACATGGCCTCAGCAATGCACACCAAAAGTACAAATAGGGATACCACCCATTCGCAACAAGACACTGTTAATATCTTGATATCTTTCTGCTGTTGATGGAATCAGCCTCTCTGAGAGCTACCATAGAGCTCACGAACCTGACTACCAGCCAACCTCAGAAGAATAAAACTGAGTTTTAGAGCTGTACCCTCATTAAGAGATGATACGATGAGTTGCCTTGTCTTAATTGCAGAGACACAAGCAAAACCAATGCATTGAGTGAACAAGATCTAGTATTTAACATCCTAAACTGAAAACAATGTATCAAAAATATATCTGCTCAATCCTAATAGATGAAGAAGTGGTGCGAGGCAAGTCAACAGATAGTATCTGTTTACCCCTTAAGTATTTTCCTAGGAGGCCTTCTACAAAACAGTAGCCGGATACATTTAACCGGATACATGTCCAAGATAAGTGTTTTTATCGAGACACCATCTCCAGTATTTTCTCTGTTAAGATCTCAAGGGAGGGGATATTTTAAGTCTGAGTTGGCATCTCCTAGCCTTGCCTAAAAAGGCGTATCTTACAAGGCAGCAGGACATTAAGTAGATTGT
>NC_088932.1:59022500-59062500 GCF_038396675.1 Hydra vulgaris | reverse complement strand
TTAAATAACTTTGAAGATGCACCTCGTTTTATACTTTTTGTCCTAACTTACTGTTGAGGTTCATTTAAAATAAATTCCTTATTTAACCATTTATTGTAACAGTTTATAAATCATACTTTTTTTCAATTTGTTTCATTCCATTTCTTTTAAAGTTTTTCATAAATTTTTTGGCTAACCTTATTTGATTGTAGTTTGGATAACATTGATCAATATACAAATCAATATACAAATTTTAGTATTTACTTCCTTTCTAATTAAACTTTCATATTTATTCTCATAATTTTCATCATATAAGTAATCGAAAATGTCTTTGTTCCTAATATATAAAATTGGTTTCACCTCTAAATGGTTAGTTTATATTATTTTTTTGATTGTTTTCTATATTTGGTTGTTTATTTGATTATTTTGTTTATCTTTCGTTTTGTCAGCTTTTATACCAGAATGTACTCCTATTCATTATCACATTTGAAACTCTTAAAAAAACATTGGAAATGAAAAGGAAGCAGCATTTTAATTTAAATACTTCATGTTTGAACTGAACCTATAGGTATAAGAGCAAACAAAAGCAGATAAAACTTTTTATAAATAACATTTTTTTAATCGCAAAAAATTTAAAGTTGGCCAAGTCTGGCAAAAAAATTATTCTTGTTGATCAAAGTTTGATTTTTCAAACAATTTATAAAAAAAAAGTGTTGAACTTAAACTTAATTGCGTTTTTTTTATAAAATTAGATACTTTAAATTACTTTATGCTGATTTTCCATATTTTATAAGAATATTTTTAAAAAATTCGTATATCTTTGACAACGGCAGGAGTGAGCACGTATAAAAGTTGCAGACACAATCTTAGCCCAAATAATGTAATTTTCTTCAATTTTTGAACATCAAACCCAAACATGTTTTCATTAAAAAACAAGCTTTAATTTAAATCTGGTTTTCACAAAACGTATATAATTCATTTTTTTAATTGTTTTTATTATAAAACAAATTCTTTTTTTGTATTTAAGGCATAGCAATGGACCACTGCGCAGTAGGCAAAATATTAACGATATAAACTTTAACTAAATTATGTAATACAAATATAAAAAAATGAAATAAAATTTAAAAAAACTATAACTATTACAAAAATAGTTATTATAAAAATAGAAAACAGAAATTACAAAAATTATATAGAAGATTATATTCTTTTCACATTTAGAAAATTTACGAAAAATTAATTAGGCCATGCAATATATTTGTGTTTATTCAACTAATAGCAATAAATTCTCCATAAAATCATTTTTTAATTTAGTAAAATTAAGTTTTTTAAAGATTAAGTTATTTCTACTGACTTTTTTTTAAAAACTACAATATTTCATTTAAGCAAAACATGTAAGAGCATTTAAGAAAAGAATTTAAATTAAATACCTCCACTAAAACACAATGGCGCAACAACATTCCCAGTAATATCAGCTAAGAAGTGACAATACTGTAGTGTTCGAATCTTTCCCATTTCCTCACAAAATGAAATACACTTTTCCCACTCATTTGATGAGATGGCTAAATAAAAATCCTTTTTTTAAATTGAGTTTAAATAATAATAGTTTTAATGTTGTTTAAAAAATGTACTTTAAGTATTTCTAACTTAAACTGAAAAAGTTGAATATGCATCGCATCACTTAAAAAAGTTCAATTTGTATCTTATCGAAATAATTAACTTCGATCTAAAAAGATTTATTCTACCAAAAAAAAAAATTTGAATCAATAAATAAAAAATCAATTTTGTCAAAAAAAAAAAGATTCTATCCATCAGGAAATTATATTTAAAAAAATGTGTTATATAAAAAAATATTGTATCCTATTGAGCAAGGTTGCTTTAATATGTTACTTTAACAAGACGTGAACGAAAAAAAACCACGCAAGAATGCTTTGATGCAACGATGGGAAGTTACGACGGAGCAGAAATTTGCGAATTTGCTTATATATTTTAAATTTCTCAGCTAAAATAGTTTATTTTAATCAATTAGGCTTTTATCGCCATGACGGTTTAATAATAATGCAAATAAAATTAGGACCAGAATTTGAAAATATAAGAAAAAATATAAAAATTTTTAAAAATATTGGCTTCCAAATTGAAATAAACATTAATTTAAAAATTGTGAGCCTTTCCATTAAGTGTGACATCAAGAAAACTCACAATTTTTAAATCGATATTTGTTTTAATTTTTATCGGCCTTATAGAAAACCTAATGATGATTTATAGTATATTAATATAACTAATCGTATAGTAATTTCAACTCAAATCATATGCTTCAAATTTTAAAACTGTCAAATTTTTTAGCTGACCATCTAAATCAAATTATGGAATAGTGATAGAATACAATCCCGATGCGTTTTAGGTTGCAGTTTACGTTTTAGGTTGTTGATTACAGGTAAAGTTGCGCTTAATGATTTTAATAACTACTTTTTTAAATATTCTTTTTTTAAGTTAAAAGGCAGTTTACGTCAACGTTAATATTGCTGTCAATAAAAGATTTTTTTATTTGGGACAACTTATGCTAGGTATTATTCAGTTCAACCAACAATTTTTGAAAAACTGTTTGTTTTTAATGAAGTATGTAGAAGATCAGTCGAACTGCTAAAAATATTTAGACAGGTCCTAATCTACCTGAGTTTTAAATAAGGTCTTTTTTTGTTCAATCTTTGAACAATTGTTAACTACAAATACTTTTTAATCAAATACAAGTATAAATATAAATATACTTTTTAATTATTTACAAAATGAATGCAAGACGTCAACATAGCATAATATTATCAAGTGCGTTTTTGAGCCCGACTCTGGTTATTTTTTACTATTGTTATTATTATTTAGGTGCCCCAAGAAGTCCTTACGATCTTATCACAGGGCACTGCGAATGAACATTTAATTGAAAGTTCATGTCTTCTTCCTATCCGATGTTGCAAAACTTGTCCAGAGGTGAGGTTTGAACCACGGATCCTTTGCTTTTTGAGGCAAGTGCGCTACCACTGCGCCACGGCTGCTTAATCACGGAGTCAGTAACGTAAAGCTTTATGCGTGAAGATTTTTTATGAAGAATATTAATAGCTTTGATTTAAAATTATTTAAATTCCAAAAACATTTTCAGTTTACATAAAATTTCTTATAAGGATTAAAATAAGCAGTTTAAATAAAATTGATTTGAAATTTTAATATATCAAAGTATGTATACCTGTCCCAAAACAGAAAAATTACTATGAATGACATTTATACTCAACATCATAAGCCAATTTTTTAAATTTAATAGTTTTGGTAATTACTTTTCTAGAGTTTTAAAAAATTACATTGCTATAATTTGTTTGTGTCAAACACAAATTAAAAGTATAACATATTGTGGCAGAAGAAGTATTTGCTACCTAGTAAGTCATTTAAATGACCTTCTAGCTAACAGTCATGATGAATCCAAAGAGCAAAGATAAAGTTAATTAAAAAGAATTAAAAAAAAAAACATTAAATTTGCGATTTCAAAGCTTGAAAAGTGCACTTTGGTTCCAACAAACTTTGATTGCAGATATGCAAAGCGTCGAGGAAGCACTGGATTATCCTGAGTTGCGACAAAGTGATGCTAATGCAGTTTACAATAATTTGGGAGAGGAAAAAAAAAATGAAATTTTGCAACCTTTTTGTTTACATTTCTATACAGCATACCCGTTGTTCACGAAACGACTAAATAATTATTTGGGTATGCGTCAATTTTTTTTTTTTTGCAAATCTAAAACGGTTGGCGTATTTTGCAAAGTTGCCAAATAAATTACCGAATAATGCGGCTGACGTTCGTTGTTGGAATGTCAAAAGCAGTGTCTGCGGCAGCAGCATCATTCAAAAAAGATGATGACTGCCATCCATGCAGGAATACTTTGACTTCACTCTAAACCGAATAGGTTCAAATACCTTTTGAATAGAAGTTAAAAGAATGATTAAGTTTTTGTATGACTTTTCTGTCATGTAAAACTTAAATATTCTTGTAACTTTTTATTGTTATTTTTACTGCAATTAGCAGTTGTCAACCAAAGAGTATATTCAGTAAAAAATTACTGCGTCTGTTAACAAAACAACAACATTATTATTATTATTATTATTATTATTATTATTATTATTATTATTATTATTATTATTATTATTATTATTATTATTATTATTATTATTATTATTATTATTATTATTATTATTATTATTATTATTATTATTATTATTATGTAATTCCATAAAAAAAAGTTAATGAATTCCTAAATTTATTATCAATAATAAATGAACACAAAGCAAAAATTAAAAACAAACAAATAAAAAAAATATTTAAACTTATACATATTAGTTCTCAATTATTCCGAGTTATTAAATATAATGAAAAGATCTAATTTTTAGTTTTATATATAAAGAAAGTATAAAAATAAAATAAAAATAAACTATTCAATATTATAAAGACCAATAATTAAATATTGTTCTAAAAGATTTAAATATTGTCCTTCATGTTTTGATTAATTAAAATTATTTCTTTTAGTTTTGATTTAAAAATATTTATGCTTGTAAGCAGTTTGATGCTGTTTCTAATTACTATACTCCATAATTGGGGGCTTCTAGCTGTAATAAAAAGTTAAGAGGCTTTAAAACGAGCTTTACCTTGAATATAATTATTGCTTGCATGTCTAATACGATATTTGTGCTGTTTTTTTTTAAATCGCGTTTTAAAAGTAATTGGCATCGTACCGATAATAATTTTGTACATAAAAATTAAATGATGATTTACATTTGTTTGGTAAACATTTAAAAATTTTAGATTCTAAAAAATTGAAAATTTATACCCAACAAGATTTTTAAATAAAAATGTTATTTTAATAATATTGTTATTTGATAATCTTGTTGGGTACAAATGGTTTATTTTTTCAAAAAATGAGTTAAATAAAATGGATGCTATTTTATTATTGACTTTGAACATAAATTTAAGAATATGATATAAACTTGAATATGATAAAAAGTTTAAATATGTTGAGTGTTTTTAATTTATAAAAAAGAATTATAGTCTGCGAGAAGCGATTAACATTTCTAATAATTCTTGCATCGTGTTTTTGTTTAATTAGAAGACTTTTATTTTTAGATATATAAGTGCTGCACCAAGCAACGTTAAAAAGCAAATGAATTTTAAACAAATTTGGTTTAACAACTTTTGGCTTTGAATAAAAGGATATTTTATTTTGGATTATATGTATGTTATCCTTCCACGTTACATTTCCTTTCACATTACATTTTCATCTAAAACTACACCTAGAAACAACAGAGATCGCTCTCATATGACATTAGAGTTATTTATAAAAAGAATAGGAAGTTTCAAGGGACTGTTGTCTTTATTATCAAGGCAATGGAAGATAGTATATTATGTTATTTTAATATTTATGGACTATTTATTTGATATAAACCATTTGCTAAGTTTTGCAAGCTCTTCGTTCACTGTAGCAAATAAAATAATAATATCATTATTAGAATAAAATATCTTACTATCATCGGCAAATATAATTGAATTTAAGACATAAAATACTCAAATTATTTATATAAATGAAAAATAAAACCGGTCTTAGAATTAATCCTTGAGGGACTCCGCATTTAATTGTTATTTAGTCTGGTTTTTCGCCATCATATAAAATGCATTATTTACTATTCATTAAAAAACTCTTAAACCAATCTAAGTTAGAATTCATGATACCATAATTTTTAAGTTTATATAGGAGAATAATATGATATCAAACGCTTTGCTTAGATCAAAAAAGAAACTTTTAGTAATTTTTTTTAATCAAAAGCTTTAATGCGCAAAGCAAAATGTTTCTTGTGTTAGATTAGTTATTGCGCGATTGGTCAAATGACCGGATTTTAACCTAAATTGTTTATTAGTTTAAAAGAATATTACTTTTATTTAAGAAAGAAAGTCTATTATACATTTCATGCTCCAAAATCTTAGAAAAACAATAGATCTAAGATTGGTCTTTAGTTGCAAACATCACGCGCATATTAGGGAGTTATTAGCAAGAAAAATTTAGAAAATATCCTCCGCCAAAAAATCTTAAAATAAATAATAAATTAGCTGTTAGTAAATCTATGGTGGCAGAAACGCCTATAACTTTTTTGGTAATGTTGGTAAAAATTTAGCCGCCAAATACTTGTTTAAACTGTTAGTGTTAAACAAGTATTCACCACATCTGCTTATTGTTAGGTCAGTTGTCTAAACAGTTATTGATGGATGCTAACTCGTTACCACTTCTCTATACTTATTAAAGCTTCTTAACATCTATTTGAAGCTGTTATAATTCGATTAAACAACTAAAACTATTTGCAATTCTGATAAAGTGTTATGCCTAAGGTATTTATTTTCAAGCTCTTATCAAGAAAATATTTTTTTCATGCATTGCGGAGTAAAACAAGTAAAATCTGTTGCCTCTTTGTCTCAAAAACTTATAAATTAATTACATTATTAAATCTTTTATCTTAAAGAAAATAGTTAAGCATCTCCACATAATTTTTACAAACTATCCTTAGAACATTAGAAATAACTTTTTATGACAATAAAGTTGTTTGAGATTAGATAATTTACTTTAAGGTTCTTTAGATAAATCTGGGTTATATCTTTAGATAAATCTGAGTTATATCTTTAGATAAATCTGAGTTTTGATGTCTGAGAAAAGTTGAAAAATAGCAATCTTGTCAAAAATAAGTTTTAAACCTTTAATTTTTTTTTTTTTTTTGTTGCAAAAATAAGTCAAACTTAAAAAAAAAAGAAGCGCGTTTTAAAAAATAACGTTAAAATATTTTGGTATATATTGTTGTATAAATAGCATAAAACATTTAAAAATAGCATAAAACATTTAAAAACTTCAAAAACTTAAAGAAACTTTTAAAAAATTTATTTTTATATTAAATAATTATTTCTGGGTTAACCCATTTTTAAAAATATTTTTAATATCTGAATCGATATTTAAAGAATCACACAAAACATTGCATTCGAATTTGAAATTCTGAGGAACTAAAATTTAAATCTTGTTTGAGTTAAAAATTATATTATATGAGTAAATCTAAAAATTTGATGATTAAAAAAGCAAAACAAGGTGTGTCCTAGGGTATTAAAATAGTTATCTTTTTTGAGTGGTAGTTGAAGTAGCTTTTAGGAGTAGCTGTAGTAACTTTTGGGAGTAGCTGATTAAGACTTTTCGGATCCGGGGTGCATATTTTGAAGCCCAGTACAAGCAGTAAGTAGGAATATGAAAAATCTGAGATCCTGATTTTGAAAAAGAGGCATGTGTGCATTTGTTAAAATATAAAATTAAAATCAAACTAAGCATATTTTTGAAATAAATATCAAAGTTATGATAAACTAAGTTTATCTATACAAGTCTTGCGCTATTATCAACTAATAAAATTCATTTTAATTTATCAAAATGTATTTGTACAATAGAATTTGCACTAGTTAAATTCTTAAATTTTCAACAAGGTTTTACATGTATATGCAAAAGTTGTCTCAAAAAGATCTATAGATGTATTTCTTGTAAAACATAATATCCTTGGTCTAGAAGCATACTCAATACAAAGTTTATATGCTATTGTACAAGACTGCTGTTGAAGTAGTCTAAGTATACAAAGTTTATATGCTATTGTGTCAGGTAACTGGCGGAGAACATTTTTTATACTTGCAGATTATAAAGTGTTGAACGTTAGAGTTTTTTCAAAGATATTTTTCGTAGATTATTTTCCATGTGAATATATAAACTATGATGAGATTTTTTTTTTCATATTTTGTTTTAACCTTAACTTTGATATACTTTTTATTACATAAGTCTAACAAAGCACTATCCTTAAACCATTAAAGATTTTGTAAGGTTAGAAAAGGTTAAGCATGCTACGTTAACTTATATAAAAAAGATGACAATTGAATATTTTAAAACTTTATTTATTTAAAGCTTTATTTTAAAACTTAACAAAAGAAGTAAAGTTTACATGTTCTTCTACTAAACTGTAATTTTTTTGTAGAGTTACATATTAACAATGACATTACTCAAGAATTAAGAAAAGTATTGAAATCAAACTGGTAAATTTTGGCATTAAAAAAACGCAAATGATTGTGGCACTTTTTCGAATTGTGATAATGAAAGAAAAATGATTTAAAAAACCAGATTAAATTAGAAAAATTAAAAGAAATTAGGGGAAAAGAGTAATAAATAAAAGGCTATAAAACTATTAGAAATATAACTCAGTCAATAAGATTAGTTAAAGGTAAAATTTATTTTATTGTAGTAAGATTAATTTTCAGAGCTTTATTTAAAAATTAAAAATAAGAAAAAAATGATTTTATATCAAAAAAGCATTATAAACTAATTTTTTTTTTTTTCTCCTTTTTTACGAGCTAAAAATTTTTTTTTGTTCTTTAAAATTATTTAGTCTATATATTTTATTGCCGAACTTAATAGTGTTAGTAGTAGAAGTACCTCTTCGAGCGTGCTTGAATCAAAACCCTTGGCGGCCATTGCAACCAAAGTAGTGGCAAGAAGGAGTCGCAGGACTTTTATTAAAAGAAAATGTAAACAAAAGTGTACGCAAATATCTTACTTATGTAATCTTGAAACTAGGTAATGTTAAAACATATTCAAACATGTATTAAGTTTTACAGTTTGACTCTCACTTTTTTTTTTTTTTTTTTCTTTTTTTGTTATGTATTTTTTGTTTAGAAAACTTGAAAACTGCATTGCGGCAACATCTGCTGAATTTTGAATAATAGCATTTATTTCCGTTAAAAAAAATTTTATAAAGTTTTCAAAATTTTTGCTTATCAATGTGCCAGCATGGCCAAGTGGTTTGCGCGTAGTTTTTTGGTTTAGTGCTTCTGAATAAAAAGACTTTGCGTATGTGTTATGATTGAGATACTTATGCTGTTAATGATTAAGATACTTATGCTGTTAATGATTGAGATACTTATGCTGTTAATGATTGAGATACTTATGCTGTAAATGGATGGTCTAAAAAATAATTGTCTGAAACTTATTCAAGAAAAAATTTAATAAAACAGTCCTGCTACTATGGAAGGTGCTGCTGTGGGGGGAAAAAAAAAAGACTGTAGCTACAAAAAAATTTTAAAACTTTCTTTTGACAATTAAAAGTATTTTTTGCTTTTTACTACAATTATATGAATGATAAAACGAATATGTTGAAATGAGTTGGACGCAAAAGTTAAAAGCTCTTATCAAAAACCAAAAAAGTTATAGTAATTGCAGTTCAGTGGAAATTAAAGTTCATTACTTAAATTTAGCTCAGTAAAACTTTAATGAGGAGTATATTGGTTTTTGTAAAGAAACATTATACAAATCATTTTTAATATAAACTAATTATTTTTCAACTTTATTATAAAGGCAGGGTGCGGATTCACAACACTTTCGTAAGTCCAAAATTTGCGTAAAGTTTGCGTAAGTTTTGCTTAAGTTCAAAGTTACGCTAAGTGGTATTCACAAACCTTGCGTAAACAAAAACTTACGAAATTCCTAAGTGTTTACGTAAGTTATTACTTACGCAAAAAGTCTAAAAAACGTCATTCACAACATTTTCCTAAAAAGTGCTGAGCAAACTTTACGCAAGAAAAGTTACGTCTGCTATTTTCTGACTTAAGTTTGGCGTAACTTTAAATTATCTAATAATATTTAAAAATGGCGTTTTTATTATTATGAAAGATTTTAGATTTTGTTTGTTATTGCCGATAAAATATAATTTTATCTTAATTTTATACTGCTTTACGTTAAGTTATTTATTTAAATAATACAACAATAGTTTTTTTTTAACAACAACAACAATAGCAGTATATTTACCAAAAATTTAGATGTACTACATAAACTTGTTTTATAAAACTTGTTTTCACCTAAAAAATATACACTCAATCTATATAATGGATAGTTCACTCTCTCATAGCCTAGCTAAAGCAAGGAGAGCGACCATAGTACGAATATATTGTATAGTTTTGCAGTATGCCAATAACTTATTAAGTAAATTCACTTAATAACTAGTTATTGTCATACATCAATGCTATATGATCATCATATCATAATGATACATCATAATGATGATACATCATAATGATGATACATCATAATGATGATACATCATAATGATGATACATCATAATGATGATACATCATAATGATGATACATCATAATGATGATACATCATAATGATGATACATCATAATGATGATGCATCATAATGATGATACATCATAATGATGATACATCATAATGATGATACATCATAATGATGATACATCATAATGATGATACATCATAATGATGATACATCATAATGATGATACATCATAATGATGATACATCATAATGATGATACATCATAATGATGATACATCATAATGATGATACATCATAATGATGATACATCATAATGATGATACATCATAATGATGATACATCATAATGATGATACATCATAATGATGATACATCATAATGATGATACATCATAATGATGATACATCATAATGATGATACATCATAATAATGCATCATAAGGATAAAGGATACATCATAATGATGTATCCATACTATATTAACTTATGGTTGTATCTATACTATACTATCTATACTATATTATACAAAAATATATGCAATAATATTATTGAAGTATATACTTTAACTTGCATAACTAGCATAAAGAGAGAGAGAGAGACTCACTCTCTCACTCTCTCTGTGTGAGAGAAAAAATATTTGTCCTAATATAGATACAATATTTACAAAAATATGTAATCAATTTATTAGTTTTTCAAATATATATATATTTTTTTAATTTATAAATGAGAACAAGACTTTTTCAAAATAAAATAAAAAAAAACAATAATGCAAAAATTATCTCTGAGTAATCAGGCTATTGAAGTATAAAAGTATTATAAACTAAATATTAAACTTACTTTGAATAATGATGCTATGTTTTTTGATAATTTTAACTATTCAAAGGTATTAAAGGTATAACAATATTAAGATTATTTTGAATAATAATGCTCTGTTTTTAATTATTTCAGTTATCAGGAGATATTAATATCTATGGATAATTTAAATTATTTTAAAAATTTGGTTTTAAAATTGTTTTTTAAAGCCTAATTTCTTGGTAAATAATATTGATATTTGCAAATAATAAACATATTCTGTTATTTGTTTAAATTGTTTTGGTAGATCTTTTTTTTTTTGTATATCTATCTGAAATCTCATTGGTGTAGTTTGTTATTGCAAAGAGCAGAAATTCCATAAAAAGTTTCTTGATCCACCAGTTAGTCTAAATGGAGTGATAGTGCTTTTCACAATTCAGTAAAATTATTATCTGTTGCTGTTGAAAATAGTATTACAACTCTTGAGATGAAAGCATAATGTTCACACTGGTTGTAGCTATTAGATTATACTGTATTTGGTGTCTTAAAAACCTACTACAATACTTGTTGTTATGATTTAATCAATACTTGCTCTGTCATAGAGTCAAACTTTTTTATACTGCATGTACCTGATTCACAGAATTAACTTTATGCTATCCATCAAATATAAAAATCATGTTTTTATTCGTGCAAGTATGGTACCATAAATTCTCAATCTGATATATCACTGAAAAAAAAATTACAAAAACAAGTGGTTTTTAATTCTAACTCAACTTTTATTAATAAATACAATTGAAACATTTTCCATAACATTATAAAAAATACAATGTACTTTTCATAGTATGTTATGGAAAAGTTGTTGAACTTTTGCTTATGTTTTCAAAGTGTTCCTTGTATTTCTGACAATAGAAATTTTGTTTATAAATAGTTTCAAATATACTAAAATGTAATCAAATGTATTTCTTGAATTTATTGGAGCAATTTTTTTATTTGATGAAACTGTCATTCCCTATTGCAAATAAAACTGTTTTTGATTCAAGTCAATTATATGATAAAACAAGACCACTGAAAAGAAAATTTAACAATTATCATGTTTTCTTATACCTTGGGGTATGAGAAGTAAGAATGAAAATAAGAAGTTAAAAAAAAACACTGTTTAGCACTTTTATTATTTTAAAAGCGTGAAATTTTATGCTTAACTAAAGTACTTTATTTTAACTTCCTGAAGCAATGCAAGATAAGTTGCATGATCTGATCAGGGGTGAACCCAGACCTTTTTTGGTACTATAGGACCGGTATGGGCGCTAAAAAAATGACTCAAAATATCAATTTCATGTTGTTTTTCTTTTTCTTTTTATATTAAAAATAGAAAAAAAAGTTCTTTCAAATGCTAGTTTTCTGCATATTTAGCTAGTTTATTTAGCCAGTAATGTTTACAAATAAGGTTCGCTGCAAGTTTAAAGTTAGGGTTGAATAAAACTAATGGGCATTCACTGATTCACTCATACAGGAAGCCGAATAATTATCTTATAAAAGCCAAGGATAATACAATTTATATTACCCATTTGGATTTGAATAAATATGCCCGAATTATTTCTTAATGAGTGCTTGTAATATTTATATTTAAAATAATAGATGTGTTGCATTTTGTTAATAATCGATATCTCATTTAAAAAACCAACCGACTCCTATTTGTTCCATTTTTAATCCAATTATTAATTATTTTGATTATTTTGCTAATAGATACTCAAAATAGATTGAAAGAATGTTTATGCTATATATGCTATTATTTTTAAAAGTAATTGCATGTATATGCTATATGGGGCAATTCAAAAACAAAGAAACACTTTTTTGCTGTTTTTAGACTCCCTTCTTTGTATATGTAACATTTTAAACAATCTCTCCCCGCCCTATTTGAAACGTGACGTTATTTTTCAACAAATATATCTATGAGTTTGTACTTTTATGCTAAAGGTTTACTATTCCGCTGTGATTAGAATTTAAATTTTAAAAATTTTGTTATGTCACACTGTGGCTAACCATTCCCTCTCCCATGTGATACTTGGTGACACTTTCAAACACCTCCACCCCATATAAGAATGTCACGTATTATTTGAATAGCCCCTATAAGGTTTTGCTACATTTTTAAATATAGCAACAACAAAAACAAAAAAACAAAAAAATTGTAAGTAAAATTAAGCCCTGTCATTAAAAAAGAAACATTCACTGTTTGGATACATTGCCCTGTGTGTCTTAAAAAAAAAAAAAAATAGTTATACTACTTACTTCCTTTATACAAATTGTTATAAAATATTTGCCTCAAATTTTGGGTAAGTTTTTGGGTAAGTTTTTGCCGAAGTTTTGCGTAACTCATGCGCAACCTTAACTTAACGCAAATGCTGCGAAAAAGTTGTGAATACCAAATAGTTACGCAAATAATATTTTGCGTAAGTTTTTCGTAACTTTTGCTCAGCTACGCAAGAGTTACGCAAAAGTTGTGAATCCGCACCCAGGTTTGGCGCTTAATCATCTCTATGTAAACGATATACATTAACAAGTATGTTATTTGTTTTTATATATTGTTTATAAAATGTAAAAAATTGACTTATATAAGATTTTGTGCAACAGAATTAAAATGAATCAAAAAATGTAAGATAAATGCAAAAAGAAACTTGACGCATAAAGTTTATTTTGCCACAAACTGACGTCAAACCACAAATTTTTTAGGATTAGCGTTTAATAGGTGAGGCTATTATTCTTTAGTCTTTAATCATAATCATAAAAATGGATTTTTTGTGACTATATTTTACTGGGTGCGGATTCACAACTTTTGCGTAACTCTTGCGTAGCTGAGCAAAAGTTACGAAAAACTTACGCAAAATATTTTTTGCGTAACTATTTGGTATTCACAACTTTTTCGCAGCATTTGCGTTAAGTTAAGGTTGCGCATGAGTTACGCAAAACTTCGGCAAAAACTTACCCAAAAACTTACCCAAAATTTGAGGCAAATATTTTATAACAATTTGTATAAAGGAAGTAAGTAGTATAACTATTTTTTTTTTTTTTTAAGACACACAGGGCAATGTATCCAAACAGTGAATGTTTCTTTTTTAATGACAGGGCTTAATTTTACTTACAATTTTTTTGTTTTTTTGTTTTTGTTGTTGCTATATTTAAAAATGTAGCAAAACCTTATAGGGGCTATTCAAATAATACGTGACATTCTTATATGGGGTGGAGGTGTTTGAAAGTGTCACCAAGTATCACATGGGAGAGGGAATGGTTAGCCACAGTGTGACATAACAAAATTTTTAAAATTTAAATTCTAATCACAGCGGAATAGTAAACCTTTAGCATAAAAGTACAAACTCATAGATATATTTGTTGAAAAATAACGTCACGTTTCAAATAGGGCGGGGAGAGATTGTTTAAAATGTTACATATACAAAGAAGGGAGTCTAAAAACAGCAAAAAAGTGTTTCTTTGTTTTTGAATTGCCCCATATAGCATATACATGCAATTACTTTTAAAAATAATAGCATATATAGCATAAACATTCTTTCAATCTATTTTGAGTATCTATTAGCAAAATAATCAAAATAATTAATAATTGGATTAAAAATGGAACAAATAGGAGTCGGTTGGTTTTTTAAATGAGATATCGATTATTAACAAAATGCAACACATCTATTATTTTAAATATAAATATTACAAGCACTCATTAAGAAATAATTCGGGCATATTTATTCAAATCCAAATGGGTAATATAAATTGTATTATCCTTGGCTTTTATAAGATAATTATTCGGCTTCCTGTATGAGTGAATCAGTGAATGCCCATTAGTTTTATTCAACCCTAACTTTAAACTTGCAGCGAACCTTATTTGTAAACATTACTGGCTAAATAAACTAGCTAAATATGCAGAAAACTAGCATTTGAAAGAACTTTTTTTTCTATTTTTAATATAAAAAGAAAAAGAAAAACAACATGAAATTGATATTTTGAGTCATTTTTTTAGCGCCCATACCGGTCCTATAGTACCAAAAAAGGTCTGGGTTCACCCCTGATCAGATCATGCAACTTATCTTGCATTGCTTCAGGAAGTTAAAATAAAGTACTTTAGTTAAGCATAAAATTTCACGCTTTTAAAATAATAAAAGTGCTAAACAGTGTTTTTTTTTAACTTCTTATTTTCATTCTTACTTCTCATACCCCAAGGTATAAGAAAACATGATAATTGTTAAATTTTCTTTTCAGTGGTCTTGTTTTATCATATAATTGACTTGAATCAAAAACAGTTTTATTTGCAATAGGGAATGACAGTTTCATCAAATAAAAAAATTGCTCCAATAAATTCAAGAAATACATTTGATTACATTTTAGTATATTTGAAACTATTTATAAACAAAATTTCTATTGTCAGAAATACAAGGAACACTTTGAAAACATAAGCAAAAGTTCAACAACTTTTCCATAACATACTATGAAAAGTACATTGTATTTTTTATAATGTTATGGAAAATGTTTCAATTGTATTTATTAATAAAAGTTGAGTTAGAATTAAAAACCACTTGTTTTTGTAATTTTTTTTTCAGTGATATATCAGATTGAGAATTTATGGTACCATACTTGCACGAATAAAAACATGATTTTTATATTTGATGGATAGCATAAAGTTAATTCTGTGAATCAGGTACATGCAGTATAAAAAAGTTTGACTCTATGACAGAGCAAGTATTGATTAAATCATAACAACAAGTATTGTAGTAGGTTTTTAAGACACCAAATACAGTATAATCTAATAGCTACAACCAGTGTGAACATTATGCTTTCATCTCAAGAGTTGTAATACTATTTTCAACAGCAACAGATAATAATTTTACTGAATTGTGAAAAGCACTATCACTCCATTTAGACTAACTGGTGGATCAAGAAACTTTTTATGGAATTTCTGCTCTTTGCAATAACAAACTACACCAATGAGATTTCAGATAGATATACAAAAAAAAAAAGATCTACCAAAACAATTTAAACAAATAACAGAATATGTTTATTATTTGCAAATATCAATATTATTTACCAAGAAATTAGGCTTTAAAAAACAATTTTAAAACCAAATTTTTAAAATAATTTAAATTATCCATAGATATTAATATCTCCTGATAACTGAAATAATTAAAAACAGAGCATTATTATTCAAAATAATCTTAATATTGTTATACCTTTAATACCTTTGAATAGTTAAAATTATCAAAAAACATAGCATCATTATTCAAAGTAAGTTTAATATTTAGTTTATAATACTTTTATACTTCAATAGCCTGATTACTCAGAGATAATTTTTGCATTATTGTTTTTTTTTATTTTATTTTGAAAAAGTCTTGTTCTCATTTATAAATTAAAAAAATATATATATATTTGAAAAACTAATAAATTGATTACATATTTTTGTAAATATTGTATCTATATTAGGACAAATATTTTTTCTCTCACACAGAGAGAGTGAGAGAGTGAGTCTCTCTCTCTCTCTTTATGCTAGTTATGCAAGTTAAAGTATATACTTCAATAATATTATTGCATATATTTTTGTATAATATAGTATAGATAGTATAGTATAGATACAACCATAAGTTAATATAGTATGGATACATCATTATGATGTATCCTTTATCCTTATGATGCATTATTATGATGTATCATCATTATGATGTATCATCATTATGATGTATCATCATTATGATGTATCATCATTATGATGTATCATCATTATGATGTATCATCATTATGATGTATCATCATTATGATGTATCATCATTATGATGTATCATCATTATGATGTATCATCATTATGATGTATCATCATTATGATGTATCATCATTATGATGTATCATCATTATGATGTATCATCATTATGATGTATCATCATTATGATGTATCATCATTATGATGTATCATCATTATGATGTATCATCATTATGATGTATCATCATTATGATGTATCATCATTATGATGTATCATCATTATGATGTATCATCATTATGATGTATCATCATTATGATGTATCATCATTATGATGTATCATCATTATGATGTATCATTATGATATGATGATCATATAGCATTGATGTATGACAATAACTAGTTATTAAGTGAATTTACTTAATAAGTTATTGGCATACTGCAAAACTATGCAATATATTCGTACTATGGTCGCTCTCCTTGCTTTAGCTAGGCTATGAGAGAGTGAACTATCCATTATATAGATTGAGTGTATATTTTTTAGGTGAAAACAAGTTTTATAAAACAAGTTTATGTAGTACATCTAAATTTTTGGTAAATATACTGCTATTGTTGTTGTTGTTAAAAAAAAACTATTGTTGTATTATTTAAATAAATAACTTAACGTAAAGCAGTATAAAATTAAGATAAAATTATATTTTATCGGCAATAACAAACAAAATCTAAAATCTTTCATAATAATAAAAACGCCATTTTTAAATATTATTAGATAATTTAAAGTTACGCCAAACTTAAGTCAGAAAATAGCAGACGTAACTTTTCTTGCGTAAAGTTTGCTCAGCACTTTTTAGGAAAATGTTGTGAATACCGTTTTTTAGACTTTTTGCGTAAGTAATAACTTACGTAAACACTTAGGAATTTCGTAAGTTTTTGTTTACGCAAGGTTTGTGAATACCACTTAGCGTAACTTTGAACTTAAGCAAAACTTACGCAAACTTTACGCAAATTTTGGACTTACGAAAGTGTTGTGAATCCGCACCCTGGTCTAAGATCTTCTTAGTTCCATTTGTATAGCATCATGTACTAACGTCTGTGAGAGTAAAATTATAATATATCTATAAAATAAGAAAATTTTCTCCAAATTTTAGAAATCTTTTTTATTACCCTAAGGAAAAGTCTTAAAAAATAATGAATAAGTATATAATGATTCTGTGTGTAATAAATATGTATAGATATAATAGGTTTGATCAAAACCCGTATCCGGAAAGCTAGGACGTATTAAGAAAAATTATAAAAAGATTTTGTTTGGAATAGACTTACAAAGACCCGTAATTTTACAGTTCCGATCTCAGCTAGTATAAAATAATGTTGTATGATAAAGTTAAAAAAATAACAATATCCACATGTTTTATGCGAATTGACTTTTCACCATCTGTTTTATATTTTCTTATAATTATTGCATTTTTTTATATCTTGAAGTTTTAAAAACCGCTAGGAATACAAATTACTCTTTTTTTCTTTTTTCTTTTTATATTTTTACTGTCTCTCAAAATCGACCAATAATATTCTGTATATCTAGCTTATTCTGAACCTGAATTGGGCCTCTAAATATGCATCCAGGGTATTTTTAAAGCAGGAAGTTCCTTTTTATGTCATGAACCAAGATTTTATTTATGCAGTTTTATTTAAAAGTTATTTTTTTGAATCAGGGTCTCCAAAACTGAAGGAACCCCAGGCAATAGACCCCTAATCTCCACCTTAATTCCACACTGTTTATTAAATAACATCCTTTGAGACTACTAATCTTAAATTTGCGGATATTTTTCAACATTTGATCCGTATAAACATGTATTTGATCCGTATAAACATGTATAGCATTTTAATAATAAAAACATATAAAATTGTTCAAAATAATAATAAGTTATTAAGAAAAACTGTTAAATTCAAACTAGATTTATTTTAAGATTGTTTAAACGATTTATATAAAATTCGTTTGGATCAAATTTAAAATTCGCTTTAATGAAATTTCAATTAAGACCAACATAATCTTTATTATTTACTTTATTACTGTCTGACCGGACAAATTATGTGATTAATTTGAACCAGATTAAATCAATCTATATAAACAAGAAATAGTATGAACAAAGATTTAAAATTATAAAAAACTATGGCAAGGTCATTTAAGTGCGAAGTGATTTTTTATAACTTATATTAATTCAGAAAGATTTTCTTTTCTTCGGTTCTTTGGTTTTTACAAATTATATTGTTTTTGCTTTGTGCAGGTGCCACTATGAAAATCTAAACCAATAAAAAGTTTTGAGTTAAAGAGATAAAATAACTGTATTGTAACATAACGATATTTTCCGTTAGTAGAATTTCACTCTTCTATATCATTAATTATTGTTTTAAATTTAATAAATTAGAGCATTCAATATAGACCTAATTATAGTTTAACTTACAACTCATATTCACAACTTTTCTTTTTTTTTTTTTTCCTCTCCATTTTTTGACGTATAAAAAAATAAATACAACCAATATTTCCAATATACAGATGGCCGGGGCAAGAAGAAGACACAATTTGTCTTATCGCCAAGCCCCAAGATTGATTCCGTAAAAAAAAAAAATTCGTATAGAGTATATAAATGTTACCAATATATATAAAATAAGTCCTTAATTTTAAAAACAAAAACAAAAAGTTACAGGGTCATAAAAAACTTTTTTTTTATGACCCTGTAAATAAAAAAAATAAAAAAATTTAAAAACTTTAAAAACAAAATTTCTTTTAAAATAATCAAATAATCAATAAAAAGTAAAATAACAAACTCTTAGAAATAAATATTAAATAAATAAGTATATAAAGATTAATATAAATTTGCACTAAGTAAAACTTGCAATAAAATAAAAAAATAAAATAAAAAAAGGTTTTTAACAACTTTTTTTTATTTTTTTTATTTTTTTAATTAATTAAGATTAAATACTAAAATTATTATTAAAACACAGAATTGAGAAGAAATTGAACCTTTCCAATTAAAAGAAATATATATATATATATATATATATATATATATATATATATATATATATATATATATATATATATATATATATATATACATTTATATGTATTTAAGCATGCTTTAACCAAAACCATAAAAGGGTTGACAAGGATAAACTCTAAACTAAATCGAAAAAACTTATATGTGTCACTCGAAAATGTCAATCACTCCATCACTAACTAGAAGCATTTGCTTCAATTTTACTAAGTTTATTAGATAGGATTTTATTCCATACTTTTGGTCCTAATGGTCTAATGGATAATGAAAACTCAGTTGGGCATAAAAACTTTGCGTATTCATACAACAGAAATAAAATTTATAATATGATTTAGATAATTTCAGTTTTAAACAATGAAACATTATATACATCTTATTGTGATAGTACTATACAAGCATAACAAAACTTTCAAGTTAGAATGCAAAAAATATAATTTGTCAATCACTTTACCACTCAATAATATTCTTAACTCTCCAACAGCACGGAAGCATGTTTTTGCCTCAACTAAAAAAGATGGTTAGGTTTTTTAAACACGGTCGACATTTTTAAGCTCTTTTGAATAGTTAATTTTTTTTTCCAAATGCAGCCATTTTCTTTTTGTTGCAATGCAAATGCAATGCAAAACATTTATGGAAGCCTTGTTCATGAATAAATGGGAGCTTTGGTCTAAAAAATGGTGAAATTCTTTAGCCTTACTTTTTTGTTGTAAAGGGTAAATTTATTTTTGGAGTCCTTTTATTCTGTTGTAAATGCTTTAGTATTGCAAAAAAGAGAAGTTTTTGTGGGTTTTTATATTAGACATTACTTAACGATCTATAAGACAGATGATCAGTTTTTAAACATATTAACATTTCAAAAAAAAAATTAAAATTAGACCTGTTTTTGATTATTTTAAGTTTATTTGTATATTTGTTAAAAAGGTCAAAACAGCTTTGAAAAAAGTGTATTTTATTAATAAATCAAATGTGTGAAAAACCGTCTTCTATTATCTCTCAGAGTATTGACTCGGAAAGGCTGTTAGTATATTGCGGTAGTGGTGTAGCGGTTGAGCACTTGCCTCATAAGCAAGAATTTCCGAGTTCAACCCCCAAGACGTCCCTGGTAGTACCGCACTCAACTTGTTTCTTCACATAACATAAGTAATGCAGACGCGACAAAAAGATTTATTAATATTAAGTTCATATGTATATACTTGTTACTGCAATAGCGTTTCAGCTAATTTTATTATAAATGACAAAACAGTTCATTTAAACAAAGTTACTGGTATAGCATAGAAAAGGAACGGCAGACAAAGACAAAAACATTGTCAGTTCACACGTCATTAAAAGTCTCTTTCAGACCACTTTGTAAAAGAAAGATGGAAAAATTTACCAGATTATGGTTTTTAAAATAAAAGTTGATTAATTTGATTCAATAGTATATGCAGACATTTTGTTGCTTTATTCTTTCTTATCTACTGAATGATTTAACTCCACTTATGTACAACATGTTGTTGTTAACATTCTGATATTTTACTGTTGTCAATAAAATTATCCTCTCTGAGTTTAGAAAATCTTACTACCTTACGACCTCTACAGCAGTATAATAAATTTTAGAAATGAGCCCTTGTGTAAAAGAGAGTTACGTAGCTTCAACTAACTAGATCTAAGAATTAACCGATGAGTAGTATCTTTCCCGGTGGGAATTGAGGTAGCCACTGTTTTTGAGCAATTTTAATTCTAGCAAAATTGTTTTTTTGTGTATATTACGCCTTAAATAAGTATGCTTTTTGTATTGGAATATATTTATAATAATAGTTGAACTTGTAACATAGCAATTTTTATTACATGTCACTATAGTAGCTAAAACACCGTGACGTGTATACTCACAATAACTTTTTAGCAGGCGTTATCATTATTAAGATATTGTTATTTTAAATAAAACTACCAAAATAAAGAAAATTAAAAAAAGAATTTTTAACTCTGGTAAATTAATGTTTAAGAATAAATTGCGATTTGCAAGCAAAAAAGAAATTATCTGCTAGCTAATCCTCATTGCCAAATTCCTGTTTTTATTGCTACAAGTTGCCGCTTTCTCGTTACTAGCTAAAATTGCTAGTAATCTTGGTGGTCGAGTCGCTGTTTTTATTGTTACTTCTTTATATAATCTTTTTGCCGATTAGGCCTTTTAAGTTAATAGCTGCTTTCATCTTCCCAGGATAAATGTATAACTTTTTTTCATTATTTATTTTACTTTATGTTTTCTAAAATATAGTTTACTTTCGTAGTTATTTGTTATTTAAATATTTCGTTAATTAATCGTTAACTAGAGCTGGGAAATATATTGAATTCAACACTATTCTTCAAAACTTTTATTTTTTAGTAACATTACAATGCGAATTTAAACAATTACTATATCGTGTTATTTATATTTTTAATTTAATTGTTTTATGTTTTCCTAGTTAGCAGTTATAATTTTTAAAATACTCATGAAAATATTCTTAGTTTTTGTTTTAGACTTTAACTAAATTTAATTTAGCGCTCAGGAAGAATGTCACATATCGTCGTGCAAAATCACGAAACAAGCGTTGGATAATACAGCGTATCTGCAATACAGATTTTTACTGGAGAACGTTAAAACTTTATTTTTATTTAATTTCAACTTTTTGTGGGCTCATTTTAGTGTAAAGAGTATTATTCATGTGTTTTGTAATGTCAACAACAGATACTTGGTGTTAAAATTAATAATATCTAATTTTAGTTAATGCTAGTTAAGCGGGTTTGTGCTATCCCCAACGATAAGATATTATGCTATTTTTATGACCGTAAAGAAATAAATTTTTACTCTTTAAAGTGACTAAGTAAGTTAAGTGTTCATGCATATGAATAAGACTATTTTTTTAAATCAATAATAATATTCTTCGCTGTTTTTTATTATAAGGCTGCATATTTTTGGATACAGCATTCAGCAATGAACCTTTGAATGGTTTCCACACCGGTATTTTTATTAAATAACACATATAGTGCTAAAATGAAAAGTTGAGAAATTTAAAACTTTAACCAATAAAATATACTAACCCCGACTTTTACAAACCACTAAATTTGTTTCGCTGCCAATTGATGTTGTCCAATATATGTCAGGACAAAAATCGTTCCATTCAACTTGTTGTCCTACTACACAAACACAAACAACTCAATATAAATTATCTGCAATATATTTAGAGTCCACCCCTGCCTTTTTTAAAATAACTAATTTTTAAGATACATTCACGTTTTATTAAATGTTTCAATATAATTATTCAACTTGTAACAATTATAAATAACTATACATAAGTAATGCAAATAAAATTGCAATTATTTGTAATTGCATTTGCATTACTAATGTGTAATTATACAACAATTGATCTGCATTTTATATTTTGCAAATAAATTGAATTTTTAAAAATGCTTTTTGATTGTGCTACACTTAGTATTGTACAAGTTTGTTGCTATTTATTCAATATTTTCAGATAAATACTAGAATTTAAAAAAATGTTTAAAAATTAAAAAAAAAAAAATTGTGCATATTACATTATTGTATCATTTAAAATACTTAACTACTTTCATAATGTGCAGAAAGATCTTCAAACAATTTGTAAAAAGCAGCATGATTTCACATTTAATGTGACAATTTTTAAGATATATGACAAGTTTTAAGAGTATTGTTAACACTCATAAGACAACAAGAGTTTAAAACGGTAAAAATATATTGCACTTTAAATGTACTAGATTTACCTCTAAAAACTCGTTGTCTATTTGAAACTTCAAACATAAACTGTGAATTTCAAACTGTAGTGTGTTAGCCCAGTTGACATACGTTGTCCGAAGGACGTGCCACGTCAACTTACGGACATCTGGACGTTCATTAGTTATCCGACCAACCTCACCTATACCACCCATCACCCGGGCAGTGCCTATGGAAATTTGAATAACTATATGTGAGTTAAATTTATCCTTTAATCCTTATACTTTATATTTATGATAAGGTAACGTTTGTTATAATAACGTAACGTTGGTTACAAAAACGTAACGTTTGTTACGAAAACGTAACATTTGTTACAAAAACGTAACATTTGTTAAGATAATGTAACGTTAGTTACAAAAACATAACCTTTGTTGCAATAACCAAACGCTTGTTACAATAACGTAACGTTTGTTAAGATAACGTAACGTTTGTTAAGATAACGTAACGTTTAGTACAATAGCGTAACGTTTGTTACGATAACACAACGTTTGTTACGATAACGTAACGTTTGTTACGATAACGTAACGTTTCTTACGATAACGTAACGTTTTTTACGATTACGTAACGTTTGTTACGATAACGTAACGTTTTTTACGATTACGTAACGTTTGTTACGATAACGTACGTTTGTTACGATATCTTAACAAACTTTTGACTATATTTCTGTCAAATTTGTGTCAACAGCGAGAAGGCAGAATGAGCAAGGGTTTACTGGGTGACACGAATAGCGCCGAAAAATGAACTTTAGAATATTGTCAAATATATTAAAAAGGCTAAATGTCACAAAAAAATAGGGAATAAAGTCGCAAATAGTAAAAACGAAAGAGTATCGCAAATAGCTATTTTCAGCAATGGCTTACTCTCTGTGTTTACCTTTACAGAGTACGGCCTTAACGAAAAACAAAAAAAACAAAAAAAAAAATGCTAACAAACCCCTAACACTCAGTTACTGTGGCGGCTCTCACTTATGGCAGCAGGCTATATTTATAAAAGCTGTCTCCGTAATATATATACTCATATATATATATATATATGTAAACATATATATATATATATATATATATATATATATATATATATATATATATATATATATATATATATATATATATATATATATATATATATATACTCAAAATAAACTAAGTTTGTGAAAGACGCAACTATTTAATATATCTTTTAATGAATTTATAAAGCTATTTCTATTTAAATTAAAATTACTTCTGCTAATAATTCCTTTACTTTTTTTATACAAGTAGAACTTTCAGTAGAAATATCTTAGAGCTTATAATATTGAGCAAGCGTTCTTTTTTTAGCCTAACCGGAATACTTTATTTAGTTGTAACAATCATTGATATTAAAAAAATTATTAAAGCGGCTGTAGGTTAGGTAAACTCTTGACCAACCTAAATCTTGACAAGGAACTAAATAGTAGTAAAATGCATGCATAAAGTATAATTTAAACCCTAATGTCTAAACTTCAAGAATCAGGTTTTTTTTTTAAACTTAGTTCACTTGTCAGCAAGTTTTTTAAAATTTGGTGTTATATCTAATATTCTTTACTAAATGCTTTAATGTAAGTCTAAATAAAAGATTGGAGTTTGCAATCATTTTTATTTATTTTTTAAATCACTTTTAGAACATTAGGTGCAACATATCACAATTGTTTGCAAATAAGAGAAGCAAGTCCTGATATTACAATGCAAAAGGTTGTGAAATGTATGTTTTTAAAGAGTTTGCAGTTTGTCATCTGCTTTTATTCAACATTAATCCTTGTTAAATCCAGATAAAAAAAATTTTAAATGTTAAAAATTGTATATGTATTTGCAACAAGTTATGTAATAATTCAAGAAATATTTCTTCAACAAGTTAAACAAGACTTCCAGAAAAGCTTTGCTGCGCTTTATTCTTAGGATGAACTGCCATCAAGTTTTAAGCTTACAAGTGGAACACATATCTTTTTAAATGTTCATTTTTCATTTTTCAAAAGATGCCATTGTATTTAATTAAATTAATACTATAACAGTTTTCCATTAATATTTTACTCTGTTCTAAATTTTCTATATTTTTATAATAGGTTTTCATACGCAATGTATATGGAACTAACATGCCTTAAGTCTGAAAACAAAAAGTCTTTAACTGCAGTATATATCCTGGGGAAAAAGATTGAGGTTTAGGATTCATTATTTTTTTATCATAAAAAAAATGATATAACAAAGTTTGATGAAAGGAAATACTTTTAAATAACAAAGTAAAGTTTTGTTTGTCGGTATGTTCTTGTTTACATTTATGCATAAGGTAAAATGTGATTTAACTAAATATTATCCATGATTTATTAAGGTTCAATGAAAGTGAAGTAATTTAAAAAAATACTTTTTAAGGATTGATGAGAGTGAAATAACTTTGAATAATACTAGCATACAAAGTTTTATTTGTTGGTATACTCTTTTTTACATTTATGTATAAAGTAAAATGTTATTAAAGTAAATATAACCTATGATTTTTTAACGTCTGCTGATCCAAGAATATAAGTGCTAATTCAATTTCAGCTTCTGCTAACAATGTTTTGAATGAAATTATGTCGAAATGTGTTTATAGCATTGTTTAAGAAAACTGAATCTTATGGGAAAATATCATTTTAAAAAATTTCATTATAAGTAGTTATAGTTAAATTTTAAATAAATGTCGTTGATATATATATATATCATATATATATATGTATATATATACATATATATATATATATATATATATATATATATATATATATATATATATATATATATATATAATATATATATATATATATATAGATATATATATATATATATATATATATATATACATATATATATATATATATATATATATATATATATATATATATATTATATATATATATATATATATATGTATATATATATATATATATATACATATATATATATATGTCGTTTATATATATAAATGTCGTTTACATTATTCCTTTTATATACTGAGTGAAACTTGACATTAGTTATTTTTTACTATTGTTATTGACATATTTTTACATGCTATTGAAATGCATAAAAGACTTTATGCTATTTTTCTTATTAAAAACATTACTGTCACACACAGCAAATTTCAATAAGCAGCTTGGCGATCATTCGAAAAGAGTTCCTAATAGAATAGCATGATATTATTTTATTATGCTTTTGTATGCTTACATTGTAAATAAACACACAAAAAAAAAAAATTTAAATTTTCAGTCATTTATCCAAATCTAGGCTGTTAAATTCAAGTTTTCATTTGTTAAAGGATTTTTTTCTGTATATGATATTTACTTAATAACTTATACGGAAAAAAATGGTTTTTAGGAACGTTAGTATTATTTACAAAACAGTTGGATTAGTTTTTTTCATTGACATAAAGGTAGGCCAGAAGTTGCTATATAATTTATAACTAGCTAAAAAATTAAAGAGGTGCAAACATTGCATAATTTTTTAATAATAATATTTTGGTAAAAGGAACAACGCGCATCGGTCAAAAGTACAACGTAGGTGCTGTACTTTTGACCAATTGACTTGAATAGTTAAATAAAAAATATTGAATGGTCAAATAAAAAAAATGTTCTGAGTTATTCTGAGATATGTGTAGATTTTATTTTCGCGTGTGCGCTAGAGCTAATGTATTAAGCATAGCATGTTTGAAAAAATCATTTCATGCAATATTCAAATAATTGTTACAATTGAAAATTGCAATGGTATATATTTTGACTTATTTAAATTTATTTTTAAATCCTTAAAAGCAATCGGATTATTTTGTTTTCCAGCCAAATACGGGATTATTTACAAATCCGACCAATAAATTAAATACAAATACACCAGCATTTTTTCAATACTGTACCACCTTAATCTTTTCAACATCTATTTATAATGTTAATGAAATTCTGTTCATAACAAAACTATTTAATTTAGAAAGGGGACTTGGATGTTCCACCTTTACCTCTTCCTCCTTCCACCGATAAAGAAGGTGATTTTTTTTTTAGTTTGTTGTAAAATAAACACTATGCAATAACAAACAAACAAGTCTTTTAAAAATCTTATTTTCGGAGCCTTTTTAATTTTAAAAACAAAATAGTACAATAAATCATACTACGAAATAATAAATCATCTTAACACAAACAATAAATTATCATTAAACACAAATATGTAACAATAAATTTTTAATAACAATCTATAAAAGTAAAATTTAATAAAAATCCATATTAATAATTTGTCATAAATCAAAGGGAACTAATCTCTTAATATAAGCATTGCTATAAATCTTATAAATCAAGTTTATATTTCAAATTAATAGTAACTTAAAATGTCATTTACATCAAGAGTAAAATTTTTTATTTGTAAAAACAAAAAACAAATAAAAGGATCAAACTTTGCCAAAAATATTTTATTCCAAAGGTAATGTGCGCAATAAATATATTAAAATTTAATAAAACTTGTTCTACAAAATGGTTTTTTAACAAATTTTTATTTCTTAGTGAGTACGTATTAGTAAGTTTCAATATAAAAAGGTCGTTAGGTTAACAGGTAGGGAAAAATTGTTATTCACATATAAGTAAAAAATAAACCATTAAAGACAATAAGCATGTAGACATTAATAGTTATTATTATCTTTAAGCAAGTTTTCAATTTGATTTGTATGGGAACAGGTAACAATTTAATCAAAATTAAGGAAGCTCAGATCATCTCATTTAACAAGTTATTGTGGAGTGCGTCAAAAAGAGACTTCAAAAAAATTAAAGAGTTCAAGAAGAGATCAAGTTTTCTAATTTCCAATTTTTTAAAGGAACTGCAGGGTTATGGAACAAAGAAGTCAACGGATAGACCGTTGGTGTTTACTCCATTTGCAAAGCGATTGCTAGTTCAACAAACTTTGAAAGGAGAACCAAGTTCTAGTAAGCTTCAGTATGACCTGAACTATGAAGTTTTAACCCAACTTATTTGTCAAATTCTTCACAGCTATGAAGATTTAAGGTACTGCAAGCATACTGCAAAATGCTGCAATTAAGCTGCAATAAAAGATGAGAACCAATTAGGTAGAATTTTCATCAACTTTAGTACAAACTTGTCATAATCAACAAGATCAAATGCTTTTGCGAAATCGAAGAATATTGCAAAAATTGATTTATTATTATCTTTAGGATGACTCCGATCCTCTAAAACTTGAATAATAGCGTCCATTGTACTATGGTCTGGAAGGAAACCGAACTCTTTGCTTGAAACCCAAATATGCTTGGTGTGATGGAAGATGAATTTGGTGATAGGAGACGTAATAGCAATTGGACGATAGTCTTTGAAAGCGGGTTTGAGATTTTTGGAAATTGTGTTGTGTTCGCTGATTTCCATTAGACAGGTAAGTTACTGTTTGCCATGAGGTGGTATAAAAAGATATAGAGTAATGGGGCAATTTCTAAGCGAGTAAATTTGAGTAAGATTGGGTAGAGATCATTGGGTCCTGATTATCCAGCCTTTAGTTTGCTAAGTTGGCTGAGAATGTAATTAATGGTAAAAACGAGGGTTTTAGGTAGTTCTACTTGACGGTTGATGAAGAACGAGAGGCTAGGTTGTTTCTTATTGCTCCAAACATTTTGGAAATGAACCCTCAAATAGTTTGCTATTGTCTCAGAGATAGAATCATTTGTTCTTAGAGATAGAGTGGTTTGTTTTTTATCGGCAAGCCTAACTTCTCGCCAAAATTTGTTTTACCGGAGTAGAAGCGCTATTATAAATACGATTTTTTTGTGTGATTAGCTTGATGCCTCAATTTGAAAGTAGTTTCCACTCAGAGTAGTGATCAGAAAAATAAAGTTATTGACGTTCTTTTATAAGGCTCTGAATAAACGATATCATTTAAGGTTTGGGGTTGAAAAGCGTTGTAGTTCTTAATGGTTGGCAGATGCCTTTAGCATAGAGTATAGAATAATAAAAGTTGTTGCAAGCGGCTTGCATTTGATACGTTGAGTCAACTAGGGTTTCAAGATTGGTACATTGTATTAATGCAACAGTATCAGCAACTCTACCTGACCGATTGGTAACCTTTCGTGGAGCCGGGCGAGTGATTTCGTAAAGATTTAGTGGGGGCTGACTAACTACAGCAAGAGGGCCTGAATTTCCGTAGCTGGGAAAGGTATTGAATATATCGCATTTCGGAGCATTACTTAAGATGATGTCAAAGTTTGCTGATTTCCGGGTATGTTGTGAGTTATGGTGAATGAGCTGTTGAGAACGGCAAATAAAGTCAGTAGGGTAACCGTTTATATCGTCTGTGAGATTTAGAAGTGGTTTGTTGCCGATTGTGCACCGAGTTAATGCTGGTTCGATGAGTTGTGCAAGTTGATATGATGCTTCACGTTGTGCGTTTTTACAACAACCGGGATATAGGTGCATATTATTAGGCATGAGGAGTTTTCAGTCGGGTACTGAAATAGACGGGTAGTTGATTGTTGGTTTTATTTGTTCTGTTTTACCTAAGTATTTTTTATTTACAAATATAATAGTGCCACCACCTATGCAATCTTTACGTTTAGTGCTTATGTAAGTGTAATTACTATTGACTTGAGAGAGAATAGCTGGTTTATAATCAGTGCAAAGCCACGTTTCAGTTAGGCAGGCATTGTCAATGTTGGTATTTGTAAGAAAATGATTGAAGATCTTGATTTTATTACAAAAAGATTGCATGTTAATGGTGCAGATGGTTGGTATGCGATTGGTGTTGGGTGCTGGTTGATGTAGAGTGAAGAGTGTGGGCACCGCAGATCTTGACGATTGCTTTATTGCGGATGCCCCAGTGAAAGGGAGCGTCAGGGTTATCAGTTTAAAGTTTATTATTACAAATTTTGCGGTCTCTGCGGAGTTAAAACCCATGCTCTCTTTAGCTGGTGACAAGTCAGGACTGACTGAATATTTCTTGATAGTTTCATGTGTAGCGAGTTGTCGAGAGTTCAAATTTTCAGGTTTTCTTCGCAGCCTCTTTCAAATCTACCATAATAGACCAGTCTTTTAATTATTTTTTGTGTTTAGCAGCTTGGAGAAAATAACATATTTGTGAGGCCAAGTTGGACCTCGCTTGTGCAGTGTATCTTTGCCGGTGGTGCTTGGGCAACACCTTCTGCATAAGCTGGTTTGGAGACATTAACTACTATTATATTTTTCTTACGCTAAGCTCCTTGTTTTTAGTTCGACAGGAACTTGACCAATTTGTGGCAATGTGTTGCTTACTGTTCCAAAAGGAAGTTTGAGAGCTCCGTTATCCTGATATCTAAGTAGGCTACATTTTTACCACCCGAGTAACCATTGGCATCAATTTTATTATCCATATTGCTTTGTAATTAATTACAACAGCATCAAATTTTTTGATTTAAGGGCTACAACCCTATCACAGTGAACTACTTCCGGGTCATAAACTTTTAAACCTCATTAAGACAAATTTTTAATATACACGGACTTATGAACACATGTAAAACTGTTGGTTTTTTGTGTTTCTATCCGTATATATATATATATATATATATATATATATATATATATATATATATATATATATATATATACATATATATATATACAAATATATATATATATATATATATATATATATATATATATATATATATATATATATATTATCCTTATTTTCAAAAACTCTGGAGAGCTTTTTGATTTGTCTACAAACCGTCCCAATAGTCTTCTTCCTATCATATACAAGGCTTTTAAATCTATAATTAAAAAACACCTAATTTTTCATCTAATAACTTACTTTCTGATTATCAATTTTGATTTCAATCTTCTCGTTCTACAGCTGATTTTCTAACAGTAATAACCTATAGGTTTTATCGTGTATTAGACAAAGGTGAAGAGTTTAAGGGTCTTGACATTTCTAAAGCTTTTGAAAAAGTTTGGCATGCTGTTCTGTTCCATAAGCTTTCTTCTTATGGTATATCTTGAAGCACCTTTATGATTATTCAATCCTTCTTTTCCAATCAAAGTATAAAAGTTTTTCTCGAAAGACAGCACTCTTCTTTTTATTCTGTAAGTTTAGGGGTTTCTCTAGGTTCAATTTACTTTTCACTTTATACAAGAGGTTTGGAAAGAAATTAATGCTCTTTGGATGGCCCTGAAGACCAAATGCATAGCCAAATTTGTCAGGGTTGAACCATTTTTTGGTAAACTAGAAGTACCGGTTTTCTCTTTTTTGTAATAAAACTAAGCAATGTTGTTAGCGTATATGAGTGTATAATTGACAAAAGATAAACTAAACAGGATTGTAAGTCAGTAAGCAGAAGTCATTCATTATTGTCTCAACGGCGCGCTCCTGGTAGCGATGCTCATTAGTTTAAATCGTTTGGTGGAAACGTTCTCCATGCTCGTCTGTAATGTTTCTCTCAAAATGCTTGGGGAAAATGTCCATATTGCTAAGCAAAAAGTGAATCTTTTGGGACATGTGCACATTTATTTCTTTGAAGGCTGATAACAGTTCTAAGATGATGTCTTTATAGCCGTCCGACTGGTGCTTCCCTGATTAAATAAGTGCAAAGAAGAAATTCTTTGATAGAATACAAGTATTATGTACTTAATTCCTAAAACTTTCAGATTCTTACACAGAAAGCTCTTCACACAGTCTTTTAAAACCTTCCATGCTATGAGCTCAATCGGGGACAAGGAATCAGTAAACTGTTGGCTTTTCAGATGTTTTCGAGTGTCTGGTTTAACGAATACTTCTTCCTTAACTTTTGTAAGTGACAGGTTTGGAAAGGTCTCCTTTATAATTTTCATCGATTTGCGGTCAAAGTGTAATGCCTTAGCAAAGTTCATAAACAGACCAACCTTTATGTGCAATGGGGGTATAATAACTTTGTCAGACTGAAAAAGTGGCTCAAAGCAAATATTGTGAACACCAAGGGTCGCATTGCTTTGTGCTGGCTACTCATTCCTGATTTAATGCTCATGTTTAGCGCAGCTATCCCACAAATATATGAAGCATGTGTGTTTCGCTTAACCTCCTTAGATACCTGTCAGCAGTCCCACAACTTTCAGATCCGAGTAAACTTTTCAATAAAATGTGTCATAACGAATAAGCTTCAAAATAGATTTCATAGTTTCATAAGATTCTTTTGCTGCAATTGAGTAAGCAATCGGGATGACTGCATATGCATTCTCATTATGCAAAAGGACCGCCTTTACATTTCTTGTGCTGCCATCGATGAACAACCACCAGTCATTCTCCACCTGTGTATAGATATCCATCTTCATCAACAAACCAGGAATATCACAACAAAATACAAAGTTGTTGTCTTCACTTTTCTTAAACAATGGCACGTAAGCTGCGTCTCTTGTCTTATAAACAGGCGTTCTCGTTTCCTTAGCAAGGACACCGAAATCTCTGAGCATTGAACCAGCAAAACACGCACCTTATTTTGAGAGGCCAAGTCCCCTAACAAACAAGTCCAGCTGTCTCTGGCTGATAGACATCGGCTCGTCGTCAGGCAGCCAATCATTATCATCTTCATCGCTCTTCTTCATGTTTGGCACATCATCATCATCACTCAAAACAACATTGAGAAGATCAGTGTTATCGCTGATGGCAAGTCAGGGTAAATTATGCTGTTAGCTGTCCTTCTGGTAAATTGCGCTGTGTGTGTGTTTTAACAAAAATAGCAATCAGTTACATGATCTTTTTGGTTGCGCCGCGACAAAGGCATTCTTTTCAATTTACCCTTAGACAATAGGGACAAGTTAGACAGACACTTAACACAGATCTCATAGGGGAAGGGGGGGCGAAAACCTTGTCCTCATCCCCTAGTTTCATCTTGAAATAAGCATAATATAGGGTCTTAACGCGAGGTGTAATGGAACGCTCATCTCCTTTCAACATAAACTCCCGCAAATATCACAGAACTTGTTAGGATTATTATAGCACTTCCGTCTCTGAGACATTCAAAGTAATCTGAAATAGCAAAAATAGTTATAAAATAGTAAGAACAATAATTCATCAAAATTGAAACTTAACATTTGCTCACATGAATTAAACGGTGGATGAAGAATTAGATAAAATTGCCAAAACTAATTTGGTTCAATACAACAGTTAGAACTATTACCATTTTTACAAATTTGTTCTCCAGCCCAAGTAATAATAATGTTAAGTTATAATACATGATAATTACTTTAATATTAAGTCAAGTAAATGTATTTGTCCTATACATTCATTAGAGCAAAAGCATCATAGAAATTATTACCATAGACTTCTCCTAATATAAAGTATATGAAAAATGGAGAAATAAAAATTAGACCATCGGTCTTCTGCAAGTTTCCCGCGTTCTTTGAAGTAATTTCTAATACTTTACAGTTTTGTTTTATATATTCTTTGTATAACGTAATTTTGCAATTTTTTTTTTAATTTTTCTTTCTCTGCAAAGTTTCAATTTTATATTACCAATTTATAAAGATTAAGTAACAAAAATTTAAAAGTATATATATATATATATATATATATATATACATATATATATATATATATATATATATATATATATATATATATATATATATATATATATATATATATATATATATATATATATATATATATATATATATATATATATATATTTATATATTTATATATATATATATATATATATATAATATATATATATATTTAGCGATTCGTTATCGCAATAATTTGTATATATATATATATATATATATATATATATATATATATATATATATATATATATATATATATATATATATATATACATATATATATATATTTTTGTTTAAAATGCTGTTGGCGCAGTTTTCAATAAAACAAATTGGGAACCTTTGAATCGTTTAAACTTCTCGCACTGTATTGCTTGATTATTACGGCCTGATTTTTGATTGTCGTATATTAAAAATGGCTCAAAATTATAAAAAGAAAGAGAGTGACAAAAGTCAAAGAGGAAGATATTAATAATGTTGTTCTTCAAGTTGTAAATGGATTAATGAGGCCAATTGAAGCTGCAAAAAATTATAATACAAAACATAGTACTTTACATAACAGAATAAAGAAGTATAAAAATTATCTAAGACCAAACTTGGTTTGACAACTAAATATACTTTTGCACAAGTGTTTCACAAAGATGAGGAAATAATGTTAAGAGACTACCTAATAAAAAGCTCTAAAATGAATTATGGCTTACCATAATATAAACAAGCAAAAAAATTAGCATTTCATTATGCTATGAAACTTTACTATTGTCCAAGTAAATGGATGGAAAATAAACAAGCTGGTATAAAGTGGCTGAAAGGTTTCATGTAATGTCATCAAGAACTTTCACTTAGAAAACCTAAAAATACAAGTTTGACTCGTTCAACAAGTTTCAATCAGAACAATGTAAATCAGTTTTTTGATAACAATAAAAAAGTTTTTAAAAAGTATAATTTTACTCCTGATAGAATTTATAATATCAAAGAAACAAGCATTATGACAGTAGTACAAGCACCCCATGTTATAGCATCTCGTGGAACAAAAAAAGTAGGAGAGTGCGTGTCTGCTGAACGTGGGCAACTAATTTTTACGTGTGGTATAGGAAATGCCGTAGGAAATTTCATTCCACCCATCTTCATATTTCTAAGAGCATGGTTTCATGACACCATGATTAAAGGAGGATCGCCTGGTTGTATTGGTTTTGCAAACTGCCCAACAAGTGGCTTGATGACAAGGCATTGTTTTTAAAGGTTTCTTGAACATATAAAAAAACTACTCAGATGTTCAAAAGAGGATCCTGTTTTACTCTTAATGGATAATCATATAAGCCATTGTACATTATTATTACACAACAATAATTAATGAACAATCATGATGGCAATAAATATTGTTGTGAAAACAGAGTGGTAGTTTTAACATTTCCTCCTCACTGCACTCAAAGAATGCAATCTTTGGATATAGCAGTTAATGGTCCTTTCAAGCAAAAACTGTCTATCTCTTAGAATGATTGGCTTGTATGCAATCCAGAAAAAACAATAACAATACATAATTTAATTGGCATAGTGACACTAGCATATACTACAACATATATTGCTAGGAATATTGTTGCAGTTTTTTCCATATCTGGAATATATCCTCATCCACGAATTGTTTTTTGCAATGACAACTAATAATGTGCTAAACTAACTAATCGCCCTCTGATAGAAATATTTAGTATAGCTACCTTTGTTAATTCACATCAAATTCCGATTACACCCGAAGGCATGGTTATGCAAAAACAAGATTTTATGATTGATTATAAAGATGATAAGCAAGAAAATACAAGCAATGCTTTACAATAACGGCAAACAATAACACCTGAATCAGTAAGACCATAACCTCTACCTCGTAGAAAGAGAAGAAATAAAAAAATGATATCTTTTACGCACGGCAAGACTTGAAACATCATTAGGAATTGAAAACAAGAAACTTACAAAATTAGATCCTCAAAAGCCAAACTAAAACAAAAAATACTTAAATATATGTTATCATAACTTTCAATTATTTCTGATATTCTGCACAGTTTTTTTTGAAAATTTAGATTTTGTAACATGTAAAGATTCTTTTAAAAATTATTTTAAGTTTATTATATATATACATATATATATATATATATATATATATATATATATATATATATATATATATATATATATATATATATATATATATATATATATATATATATATATATATATTAGTAGAAAACCACTTGACAAAAATTTTTTCCATTTGACACTGTATTTCATCAACAAAGATTCATCAGAAAAATTTTTCTGATGAATTCAAAAGATTTTTCTGATGAATCTTTGTTGATGAAACACAGTGTCAAACGCAAAAAATTTTTGTTAAATGATTTTCTACTAATATATAATTGCTCTGTTCTTTTAAGAACATTGAGCACGCTATTGTGTAGAATACTTTTTAAAGTTGTTTTAATATATATATATATATATATATATATATATATATATATATATATATATATATATATATATATATATATATATATGTATATATATATATATATATATAAATATATATATATATATATATATATATATATATTTATATATATACATACGCATATATATATGTTTATATATATATATATATATATATATATATATATATATATATATATATATATATATATATATATACATATATATGTATATATTTTTTTTTACATTGTTAGTGTTTTTTAAATTTTTTTCAATACAATACCATACTAAACAATGCACTAACACATTTATTTGTGTAAAATTTTAATTAAATCAGTTGATGCTTTAATATTTTTACATAACCCGTGTTTTATCTATTGTTACTAATTGAAACTTAGACTTTATTCATTACCATTTACCATTATAAGTTAGTTTTTTTAAGTATAAAGATGAGTTTGTATAGTTAGTTTTTTTTTAGCTGCTTCTATTTACAGCTTAAATAGCTTTATATAAATTTTGTTTGATCAACTCTCGAAAGTGATTATAAGATAAGATCTTATAAAAAAAATATTTTTTTCTTAATAGAAACCTAAAGTTAATGAAATTTTAATGTAAACCAATTCTCTACTTTAAAACAAAATTGTAATCTCCAGTTATATCCGCTTGCCAGAGATAATTTAAAGCTCCTCCAGGTGTGTTCAAGGCTACCTCAGGTTAAGACAGTTTTGAACATTTTCATGCGTGTTTAAGAAATACGAATTCTGACTTATTTTTTAGCTCAGAATTTTTGAAAACTCTGCAATTTTGTTCCTTAATCATTGTTTTGACTTCAGAAGAAAAAAAGCAGTTAGAAATATTAAAATATTGCTTTATAAAAAAAAGTTTAAAAAAGTTCACAGCTGCCCCCCTTTACCCTATATATATTATATATATATATATAATATATATATATATATATATATATATATATATATATATATATATATATATATATATATATATATATATATATACATATATATATATATATACATATATATATATATATTTATACATATATACATATATATATATATATATATATATATATATATATATATATATATATATATATATATATATATATATATATATATATATGTATATATATGTTTGGATGTCCCACTTTTAACTTGACCAAAAAACTTCAAATGCATCCTATCTCAATCATCCTTATTTGGTCCCTGGACACACCAAAAGGTCTTTAGGTCTCCAAGTCAAGGGGTTCCAGTAAAAGGTATTTTCATATGCAATGTTTCATAGAATTATTCGTTAACCTCACTTTCGTTGCCCCTAATTTATGAATTGAATAGTAGAAAATTTTCCATTTTACATTTTTTTTTTTTCTAAAAAAAAAAATTTATTTAAGAGTTAATATTTGTACACACTTGTCATTTACAAAAATTAAAGACAAGTAAAGTCAAACATCACATTAAAATCAAAAATAACATTATTAATACATAAAATCACTCTTTTTCATGTCTTTTCCAACATATTTTTGCACAACTTGCGGGGCATCCTGTAAAAGACTTTCATCATGACTTTTTGTCACAAAATCTTGCACAAGTTTTATATGGCGCTCAGCCCTATCATTTACTACTGCTAGGTTCTCCATCTGATGTATCAAGGTGTGTGAAGAGCAGCCAGGAGTCCTTAGTGATAAAGTCGGACAAAACTGACATAGGAGCCACATGAGTTGGAGGTTCAGGTTGTTTCCGTTTAAAGTCATCAGGCTGCGGACAATTGAAATCTAGCAGCTTCTTAGCTAGTTCAGCTTTTTCTTCAGTTATAAATGTCTTTTTGCTATTAAAAGAATAACTAACGGTGGGGTCAGGTACTAACTATGACGGACCAGGCTTGCATGTAGCAGCTTTCCCAGGGGATCATACTAGGATATATTAAGCTTATTGCTCATCAATTCATAAGCCATAAAGTCAGTTGACAGTTCGTGTCATAAGACAATAAAGTCGTAAGACAATAAAGTGTCATAAGACATCATTTCATAAGACAATCGTGTCATAAAACATTATATCACAAGACAAAAAAGTCAGTTGACAGTTCGAAAATATTTTTCTCACTATTATTCAACTTTAAGTTAATCTTTAAAGTCGCTACATTGTAAGAAAGTATAGACAATCAGCCATGAGACTTGCTTAATGGTGGGAACCTGGTTGTTTGAACTGGAAACTAGGTACATGGCCACCAAGGTAAGTGACTGTTAGCTCACAAAAAACTTTATAATCTTCCCTTTGAAAGCAATACTGTTTTAGGGCTGTTATGCAGAAATTCTAAGTATCTAATACTCTTTTATGAAAGTTAGTACCTACTATATATTCTTCTTTTCCATAAATGAAAAACAGCAACTGATCCACATTAGTTGTTCTTTCTCTTATTTCTGGCCAGATTTTTTGAAAATATTTATAAATTGCACATGATGGAGATTTTGTTGAACCATGAATATAATTCATTGCATGGGAAATATGCCTTTCAGATATATGGTGCTTTTAATGGTCAATTTTCAAAAAATAAAAAATGTAATAATTTTGCAACAGTTTAATGCAACAAACTTTTAAAATATGATATCAAAATATTTATTTACTTACAGAGCAGGCAAAGCACAGGTCTTTTAATCATATGATCCACCAAGAACTTAATTACCCCTTTGTATTTTCCAGTATTAGAGGCCGTTGTATCTGTGTTACAACCAAGGATCTGGTCAGTGAGCTCATAATACTCTAATATGTTCTGAATAGCTATACCTTGATCGTAACCTTTAGAAGACTCCATTTTTAGAACTCCTTGCAAGAAATCTAAGGGTTAATTGACCTCGGGGGATGATACGCTAAGAGCAAACCTTTCTACAGTTTCAGACATTTTTTGTTCAGTTCGATGATATTTGACCAGTTTTGTTTCAAAATGAATGCCAACCTTTAAACCCAAACTTTGTCCAGATTTTTTTTCTCACTTTTCTAGCTTCATTTTCAATCACAATCTTTTTTTTTTCTATGTAGACTACACTTTGATGCAGGAACTATATTTAGATCAACACCACCAATCTTGAAAAGTGAGGACAAAAGTGAAGATTCAGCTCAAACACTGACCTTTAACCTGGTCAAGAAAGGAACCTACTTGTCTAGAACATCATTCATTGAAAGGTCCATATAAACTCTATCTTCACTGATTGTCTTTTTTTCTTGCCAAGGCTCAAATTCACTGTCAGTGTCAGTGACACTCGTACCACTTGAAGAAAATTCTCAAAATCTTTCATCCTTTTTATGTCTTCTATAGGTTTTTTCTTTGAGATTTCTTGTTTTTCTTTTTTATGTTGTTCTTCTCTACGCATACTTTCTAATAAATCTAACATTCGTTTTTCCCCGTCTATTAATTTTTCTTGATAAGATTTATATTTCGCAGTGTCAAACTTAACCATTTCATCTTTGAATGCTTACTTCAGGAACTCAATATCTTCTGTCTGTGCTTGC
>NC_088932.1:58975000-59017500 GCF_038396675.1 Hydra vulgaris | reverse complement strand
GAGATTTGACGAGACCCTGCTTTAGTAGCTCAAAGAACAATTGAACTGTTCCGTTTGTTGTAATAGTAAATTATTTAACAATAATTATTTTAAGTTTGATTTTTTAGGTCAGTAAAAATTAAATAGATTAATCTAAATATGTAAAAAGAAGAAGAGTGTGGTCGGAAAATAGGAAGTAAAAGAACACTAAGGTCTAAAAGCTATTCATTATTGAAGAAGCAAAACCAGCCATTAAAGGTAATAATTAGTTTTAAAATGAAACCCTTAAGGTAAAAAATTTACCTTAAGGGCTCAACTTTTTATTTCTTATTTTTTATAAACAAGGATGTCAGCTTCCAACAGGGATGGAAATACTGCAGCACTTAGCTTACAATCACTACTCCTTAGAATAACTATGTCAGATGTGCAATGAAAAGTAAATGTGATTGTATTTTGGCTAAGGTAAAAGAGCCATGGACTAAAGCTGGATTTTTTATACTAAACAATCAAAGTCTAGTAAGAATTCTTTCAAATCTGGACAATGAATATTCAAAACTTAAGAAGCATGAAAAAAGGGGATCCGCTGCAGATAAATATTAGTAAAGCAACAAGTTTTTAAAGTTTATCTGAACAAATTATTCTGGGCTGGCATTCCTGATCTTAGTAATACAACAAAAAATGACAAAAAAAGATTTAATTCAGTCAAGCTTGAGGATTTGGAGTTTCTGGAGGACCAAGAAGGGGAAAAACGGCTTATGCTTGGATCAGAAGATAAGAAGTACTGAAAAATAGTTTGTTTTCCTTCTTAACCAAAACAAAAATGGCTACGCTTTCTAGCCAACTTACTTACTATTTACATGCCACTTAAGACGGTTCAAAATAAAAATAGCTAAACAAAAGAAAAAATGTTCATTTACTAATTCAATCTCTCGTATAATTAAATTAAAATTAATAAGTAGTAACATTTTTCTTACATTTTTAGGCAATGGAGAGTAGCAGAAAGAGAAAGCAGCAAGTGAAACAACAATATAAAGAATTAGAGGGTACAACTAATGTTGAAAATAATAAAGATACTTGTGAGGACTCCTTGAGTGATACTGATTTTGATCCAGGAGAGTGGTTGAAAATAAAACCTTCACAACAAAAAGTCACTGCTGAAATTCCCATAGATGTTTTTGCTGGTAATACAGCTCTTGTGGCTACAATGAGTGATATTTCTCCAAGTGTTTTACATAAAGTTACAGGTGCAATTCTCACTCAATCAGGAGCTGATCTGATAGACTTCAAATGTAGCCAGTCTACAGCAGCTAGTAAAATGAAACATGCAAATCATAATATATGCATGGTATCAAAAGAAGATGGTCAACAAGCAATGAATGAAACCCCATACCCATGCATAGTGCATTTTGATGGCAAAACATTAATTGAACTAAACAAAGGAAAAAGAATTAAAACTGATAGACTGGCTGCACTCGTAAATATTGAAGGTGAGACACACTTGCTTGAAGTACTTCCTTCACCATGATCCTGTGGTGAAGATCAATGCAATGGTATAATGGACCTTCTTAAGGAGTACAGCCTTGAATCCAAAGTAGGAGGAATATATTTTGATACTAATGTAAGTCCCACTGGGTTAAAGAAAAGTTTTTTAATTAGAATATCCAACAATTTAGGCAAATATTTTTTACTTATTGCATGCAGACATCATGTATGTGAATTAGGAATGGTTCATTTCTGTAAATCAGTTTCAGATGAACATTCCACAGGACCAGATAATCCCATTTTAAAAAAATAAAAAACAAATTTTGAGATCCTGATTTTAATAACAATCAAACAGAACTGATAAAGTTTGATTGGATTGTAGTAAGGGAAACTATTCTTGAGAAAGCTGCGCAAGATTCTTTGAACTTTTGCCAAAAATACATTACAAATAGAAAAGAAAATAAAGATTTTATCAGAGATGATAGAAAGGAGCATGCAGAACTTGTTGTAATTTACCTTTTCTTCATTTTTAGTAACACTAAGAAAACCTGGAGCAGTTCATCATGCTTAGGTAGTAAAGTGCTTTTTATCCAAAGCAATAACTCAAGACAGAAATAATAAACTCAAGACAGAAACCATGCTAATTAGTGAATTTATAGTTTGCTTTTATGCCAAATGGTATTTACAGGCTAATGACGCTGTTAAAGCTCCCTTTCTTGATATAAAAGCAAAACACCAAATGCAACAGTACCAAAAACTTTGTGCCTAACCAGATGCCGTCGATGTAATTTTAAGTTCTTTACAAATATAGTTGGTATTTAGATTCAATAATGATTCCTCTTGCTCTGTTGGATGATAATATGTCATTTAAGGAGAAAGCAAATCTTGCAAAAGCAACTCTTACTTTAACAAATCAAAAATAGATATAAAAGATAAAACAGAAATGAGAAAACGAAATCAGTGAACATCCTTTTTCATTTGCTCTGTTGGTTGATGAATTTTCATATTTTATGTTTGATAGAATCAGATTAGAGGAACAAAGGATAAAAGATTGGCTTTCAATTCCCCCTGAGTTTTGGTTTTACTCAATCTGCTTTAAAAGCTTTCAGAATTGTGCCAAATCTTTAATTGTAGTAAATGACCATTCAGAAAGATCTGTTGGAATTATGCAGCAATTTATTCATTGATACAATAATAAGGAAGATAAACAGAACACATTGCTAACTGTTGACAAAGTTCGTTGTGCTTTCAGATCACTTGGAAGACGTTCAAACAAACTTTCTTAAAGTAAAGTTGCAAAAAGCTTGTCTTCACTTGACAAAAGGAAGAAAAGTGGTGAAAATGAATATAAGCACAACTGAATTTCTTTGCTTTTGAAACTTAATCCAATAACATGAAACAATTATCAAATATTATAATTTTTTCAAATCTAAATACAAAAACAATTTTTTTTAGAAAAAAACTACAATACCATGTATTTTTGCTAAAATATATAGGTAAAAATAAACATCCTAGAAGAAAAAACTTCAAGTTTTTTTCATTTAACTTTTGCCCTGGACCTGTAAAATTGGCTATTTTTAATGGTTTTTAAAAAAAAAATTCTAAAAAGTGCTTAGGGTTAAGGAAAGAGTGGACCTGTTGAGCTCAAATTTTTTGGGAGTTGTTTTTTTAACATTTGCCTCAAGTCAATATATATATATATATATATATATATATATATATATATATATATATATATATATATATATATATATATATATATATATATATATATATATATATATATATATATATATATATATATTATATATATATATATATATATATATATATATATATATATATATAAGTTTTTATATATATATATATATATATATATATATATATATATATATATATAATATATATATATATATATATATATATATATATATATATATATATATTTATATATATATATATACATGTATAGATATATATACAAATATATATATATACAAATATATATATATACATACATATATATATATATATATATATATATATATATATATATATATATATATATATATATATATATATATATATTTATATACATATATATATATATATATATATATATATATATATATATATATATATATATATATATATATATATATATATATATATATATATATATACTACTAATGAAACTATATAAATATATATAAAGACATAATAATACAAAAAATATATCCAACAAGTTAGAGAGCTGACATTTGCTGAGTTATCATCCCCCAAACATAGTAAACCGGAATTATCTGCTGCAAAAAAAAAAGAAAAGTTAAAGAATGATTTTCCTTACGTTTTCAGTAATCCGGATATAATACCAGCTCAACCCAATATAAATTATGATATGCGTACAGAAAGAAACAAATTTAACACCAATCTGACAGAAAATATACCTTATGTATGTATTGGGAGCAACACACGATGCTTTGGTTGTATTTATAGATGAAGCCTAGTGGTCATACATATCACATAAAATATTATTTGTTTTACATTAATTATAAAGGTTAGAGGTGATGAAGGGAATAAGAAGAGTTAGAGGTAATAAAGGAGGTGAAGAGTAGGTGTTTAAATTAAAAGCAGCATCAAGTCCTAAATCATTTACGACAATAAACTGAACTCTAGAATAAAAAAGCAAATTTGGAGTATTATTAAAATTTGCTTAAAAAACCCTACCCTAACCCTAACCTTAACCCTGACAGGAAAATAAATGTAAAGAAAATTTTTGGAAATTATTTAGGCCTAAAAGATATTAAAAATAAAAGGACACACAGGACTGGCCTTAAAAATTCAGGTTAACCAAGAACAATAATTATAAAACTTATGGGCTTAAATAATAAATTCGTCATTTTAAAAAAGAATACAAACCTTAAAGGTAAAAATATTTATATAAACAAAGATTTTTGCGCTGAGATAGTACAAATTAGGAAGAGTCTAAGAAATCAGATGAAAAATGAACGAGCGGCTGGAAAGTTTGCGAGCATTTCATATGATAAATTAATCATAAACGATTGGGCTTCAAAGAAAAGTAATAATTTAATATCTTTGTATTTTAATTTTTTTAAATATCTTATTTTTGTGATTACGAAATTATTTCATTAGTTTTTTTTTCAAAATGGATGACAATTTTTTATTTAATTTTAATACAGAGAATAACACCTTTGATGACTATTTCAATCAAAAAAAGTTTGAAAGTGAATACTATTCATTCCGTGAATCCACTCAATTTCTTAGTAAAAAAAAACATAATATTTTTTCAATTCTAAACATTTGAAGTATTAATAAAAATTTTGATAATCTAAAATTATTATTGTATGATCTAAACCACGATTTTGAAATAATTAGTCACACGGAAACGGGGTTAAAAAGCAATGAAAATAATTTTAATTATGAATTAAATAACTGCGTTTCAGTTCACCAACCTCGTCAAACCCACGTTGGTGGTGGTATAAGTATCTTTATTCACAAAACTATTAACTTTATTTTGCGTAATAACCTCAATGTTAACGAAACAGATTGTGAGTCGTTATGCATTTAAATAACAAATAAAGCAACCAAAAGTATTATCATTCTATTTATAAACTTTATATAAGTCTATTTATAGAAAGCAAGCTGGAAATTCAAATGTTTTTAAAACCTATTAAAATTTTTTTAAGAACCACTAACATTACAAAGAAACCAGTCTACTTTTCCCCTGTAACATTTTTAGGTTACCTTACGTATTGTAACGTTAACAAGATTCGTTACGTTACGTGCAAAATGACCGTTATTTTTACGTAACCGAGACGAAAGATTTTAACGATACATAGCATTGTAACGTAACTTTACGTGCAAAAATGTAATTTACGTAACCGAGATGTAACGTATAGCGTATTAATACGTAACATTTTGAACTAATAAGACGTGATCATGGTCACCTTCCGCGACTTTTAAATTTGCAACATTTTGAATAACTATCTTGCATGCGAATGCATAATTTATTAATTGTTTACATTTTTGTCACAGCATTCTCTCATAGCCTAAACAGTATAGACTTAAAGAATAAACCTTCGTCTAAAGTGTAAGGAATAAACAGTTACTTTCAAAACAAAAGCAATCACACTTAACTTACAACATTAACCATCAGTAATAAAAAAAAATTTTATATTACTTATATTATTTAGAATATACTTTATATATACCTTACTATATACCTTATTACTAGATTGTACTTATATTACTAGATTGTTACTAGATTTATATATACCTTACTATATATATATATATATATATATATATATATATATATATATATATATATATATATATATATATATATATTTTTACTTTTTTTGAAATTTCTTAAATTTTGTTGCTGATTTTTGTAGTTTTAATTTTTAAGGTTATACCTTTGTTTTTTACTTTTGTTTAAAGCTTATGGGTACTGCATTTATTTTTTTTATTTTTTTTTTCATGAATTTTTGAATTTTTTTAAAAATTTTTTTCAATATTTTTTATTTTTAATATAATTTTTATAGTTTTAATTTCTGAAGTATTACTTTTGTTTTTTGTATCAGTTTTAAGTCCAGTCATCATGATTGTATGAAGAATTATTTTGGATTTGTGTATTGCTTTTAATATAATCCCTTGATTGTCCGACGGGTATCTTATTTGAGTTGTTTCTTTTTATTTGTATTTTGAATTTTCTCTGATCATATTCTGCTTTTTTGTATGCCTTAAATATTAATAGTTCATCTTCCAAGCATTTTGTTTTATCGAAGCCCTAGAATAAATTTAAGTTGTAATATGCCTCTCAGTATAATCTAAGGAAAGATATTTTGAGGGAAATTCGATTTTTTTTTTTCTGGTTCATCTATGTTTGCTTCATTTATGATGTTGTCGTTGTGAAGTTCGATTTTGTTTTCAATATTATTATTGTTAGGACTTTGACTTTCTTCCATTTGAGCTTCTGTTTCTTGTGTTTGAGAATTTATTTCAGGCGGTTGTGGTATTTGTTCGGGTGTCTTTGGCTTTGTTTTATTTAATTTATTGGTATTGTTGTTTATAGTTTGGTTTTCGACAGAGTTTTGGCATAACACCATAGAGGCTTCTGATTCTTGTGGTTTAGATAATTTAATTGTTGGTTCAGGTATTTCTTCTGATGCTTCTGGTTCATTAGTTTCCGTTACTTTTTTTCTAGGTTCTTTCGTCACTTCTAAAAAAATTTCTTTTGGTTTTAGGTTATCTTCTTTGTTTTGTCCGCTATAGATTATCTTGACGTTATATCCGCATAGTTTTAATGATCTTGGCATTGGTTTAATTAATTGATTCATCATAGCAACTAGAATTCCTGTATAGTAGTATGTTCCGTTTTTAGGCGTTTTGCGATATACTGCTCTTGTGTGTATACGTTTCCCATATCCGAGTGTCTCAAGAGCCACACCGACAGGTAAATTTTTTTTTACGAGAGGCAAACCGATTACCGATACTGCAACTCGTTTGCATAAGTTTCTAGTAGGAGTAGAATTATAAAAATGGTGGGTTATACCATTAATTAAAAGTCCGTTTTCAAGATCAACGATTTCGACTTACCAGTTTTCATTACGAGTTCGATCATTGTTCCTTTACGAATAATTTAAAGGTCCTCCCTATCGTGATCTAAATTAGCGTTTTCAAGAGCGATAAAAATATTAGGTTCAGTTATATTTTCTGTTTTTTCACACAAAAGGGTTCTTTTCAATGTGCTAAATTCTTTAGACAATATTGAGTTAAAATTAGTTGCTATAGCTTGAGCATAGCTTTTATTAGAAACATTTAAGTCTATTTTAATTTTCGATGTTTCCATTTAAGAATAATTTATAGCGTGGTCAGGGTTTGACGATTAAGTATTTTCCTTCAACGCTTGTATCTCACACATAAACAATCTCCTCTACTCAAAAGTTGTTTTAAAACAACTAAATACCCTTACTAACTAAAGTTGCCTTACAGCAACCCGATATAAGGAACGGGTAAAAACACTCAAAACACATAAGCCTATACTACTCAACGATTGCATTACAGGCAACTTTAAAAATATATATATATATATATATATATATATATATATTTATATATATATATATTAATATATATATATATATATATATATATATATATATATATATATATATATATATATATATATACTATATATATATATATATATATATATATATATATATATATATATATATATATATATATATATATATATATATATATGTATATATATATATGTATATATATATATATATATATGTATATATATATATATATATATATATATATATATATATATATATATATATATATATATATATGTATATATATATATATATATATATATATATATATATATATATATATATATATAAATATACATATATATATACGGACCCGTAACGTGAAAATTTTTAGAAAAAGGCAGTTTATAATAGTAAATATAAATTTTTCTTGAATTTACATATTAAAGTTGTTTGAAATAAAAAGAATTTGCAAATAAAGAGAGGCCGATCCACCTAATTCTTCTCCTCCCTCCTCCTCACATATATTCCAAATTTCATATAAAATTTATTGGTGCCGTTCGGAAAAAAGCACTTAATTTAGAAGTTTATTATAACAAAAAAAATAACATAGTAATAATATAATCTGTGTAAATTTTGTCTCTAATTACTGTCTTTGGTAAACGAAATATCATCGTTGCAAATATCATCAAAGACGTTATTGTCAAAACTATTATTGCCCATAGATTCAGGTGCAATATTACTCTTCTTTGGTGACCGACTAGGTATGCCTCTTAGCCTGGCTTTTCCTTGATTGCTGCGCGTTTTGCATGCATTGGCATTCGTTTTAATTGATCCCCGAGCGCCTCTGCCACCTTATGGACGTTAATGCGTTTTTGCGATCTTAGCTGCAGAAAATTTTTAAAATATAAAAATAAAACCTACATTTTTAAAAGAATAGAATCAATAAAGAAAAAAAAATTATATAATTATAAAAAATTATATAAAATTATAAAAAAATAAAAAAACTTATAAAAATTTAAAAAAAAAATTATATAATTATTGAAACCACATTAGCACAACAGTAACACTTTTTTTGATATAATAAATAAGTTTGGAGGCAAAACGCATCAAAAAATGCCCCAAATTGTCTCCAAATTGTTTGGGTTTGAGCGCAAGGTAAACCTCAATATTTTGTAAAAATAAAATTTTTATGTGATTATAATGGTCCAATTTTTTATATTGTAGTCTGGTTTTTCAGTTACTGTTATTTAAAATAAAATAAAATTTCGCAAAATTTATTCAAAAAAACAAAACTTTATTGTATGTTTGCTCATAGTTATTTTTTCCTGAATCCTTTTTTTAATTTAAACAACATTTATGAAAAAACAGGAATAAAATTTGGGTCATTATCACATAAGAAAATTTTTTTTTCAGAAAATATTGAGATTTACCTTGCGCTCAAAGCCAAATAATGCGGAAACAATTCAGCGCATTTTTCGGGGTATTTGGCTGCTTGAGCACAATGTAAATTTCAATATTTTCAGAGTTTTTTTTATAATGGTATTTTTTTCATATTTGCTCCATATTTGGTTTCTTGTGTATTTTTGTTTAATAATAAAATATTTTTGAACACCCCTTATGTCTAGCTTAAAAGCCGAAAAGTTCAAGCACAATTTTAATTATCATTGCTAATTGTATATGTATAAATGTATTTCTAATTACGAGTCGTTCATTAAGTACGTACGCTTTTATTTCAACCCTTTTTCCCCCTCCCCACAATTTGATATACGCTTTTCTTTAGTACCTTTCACCTCAAGAATAAAACCTACGCTTTTAACGTACCTACCTAATATTTTATAATTGTTTTTTGGTTTAGTGTCTTCTTTCTTTTATAATTGACCCCTACAATTGTATTTACGCCATTTAGAGATATAGATATAGGTATAGGCGCAATGGAATGTTTATACATCAACTGTGTATTGTTTCATGTGCCTCCAAATTTTCTACCGCATTGAAACCTAAGTTATAATCAAAAAAGTTACAAAGAGAACTTTAGAATTAAAAATGTTTTTATATGCCATCTTCGGATATATTAACGATTTACGTCGTTTATGAGATTTAAAAGAAGTTTATTTTTAAATCAAACCCACTAGCAATCTAATTTAACTTTAATATAAAAAATAGGAACTATTTGCAATCTTTTACACATTAAATAAATTAACAAAATATAATCTAATTAGATTGGATAGCATTAAATTACTCTTACCAATAATTATATCACCACACAACACAAACCTTTCATAAAAATTAATAAAACCAAAATGGAAGCTGTTAGAATATTCTCCGTAAATATTTGTGGACTTGCTGACATAAACAAGCAAAACATAATTATAGAAAAATTTAAAAAAATGAATTTTGATTTTTTCTTGTTACAAGAAACGCATCTTAATGCACAAAATGCAGAAAATTTTATTAAACTTTGGAATAATCCTGGCTACTATTCTTACGGTATGCCACACATAGGAGGTACTTAGCATTAATTAATGAAACAAAGCATAATCAAAAAATAATTAACCATTACGAAGACCACGAAAGTCACTTTAGTTACATACTAGTAGGAAACGGTTATCACAGTTTTTTAATAATAAATGTTTACGGAAAATCCGGTTCAAGTTATGCTGACCGAATCAAAAGAAAAAATTTATGAAAAGAAATAACAAAAACAAACAAAATAAAAAAATTAAATATATGTCTATCATATGTGGAGGTGATTTTAATATGGTCCTAAATGATATTGATCGATATCGACAAATAAACAGAAAAAAATGTTTGTCGACAAATGATTTTAAACCTTTATTAAAAACTTTAAACATCGAAGACACTTGGCGTATTATTAATCTACATGCCCAAGATTACACCTGTAAATCAACAAACAACATAACATTCTCTCGACTTGACAGGATATATATAAGAAAACACATGCGCCAATTTATTTATGCACCAATGACATTTACTGATCATCACAATGCCGTATGTGCGGCGATTTCTATAAATAACATTGAAATTGGAAAAGAAGTTTGAATTAAAAAAAATAGAATATATTGAAAACATTTCCCAAATTATTAAAACACACGCCTCAATAATTGATCAATCCAAAAATAAAACTAGTGACTGGGACCATCTAAAAAATCAAATAAAAATATTTTCACAAAAATTCAGCAAAACGGAAGCTAAAGTAACTTAAATTTAAGAATACAGACTAAAAAAACAATTAAAAAGCTCGTTAAAAAAAGCCCATAACAACCCAAAAATGAAAAAATTGAGTAATACATTAAAAGCAAAACTTGAAATGAATGAAAAAAAATAGAGCCAAAGGTTATATCACACTCCAAAAACTCATAGTAGATAATTTGGATATTAAAAAAATATCAAAACAACAACAATAATCATTGGACGAACCAATAACATTATCTAAAGTCAAAAATGCATTAACGAATATGAAAAATAACAAATCACCCGGGAATGATGGTTTAACAATCGAATTTTACAAATCAAACATTGATAATATTGGTTAAATTTTAGTTAGTATTCTAAATAGTATCATAAATAAACACGAGATGTCGGAAACACAAAATAAACCATTATAACATGTTTATTTAAAAAAGGCGATAAAATTGACATTTCCAATCGGAGACCGATATCTTCATTAAACACAGATTACAAAATACTCGTCAAAATTATATCAAACCGACTAGCAAAAATACTCCCAACAATCATAAACGAAAACCAAACAGCAAGTGTTCCCCACCGAACGATATATCGAAATCTTGCATATACAAGAGACATAATTTATATCGCTAACAAAATTAATTTAGAGGCCTCCATTGTGTTAATAGACCAATTAAACGCCTTTGACCGTGTTTGACAGAAATTTTTTATATAATTGCTTATTTAAATTTGGTTTTAGTGTTTTCTTTATCACTATAATTAAAACATTATATTATGACATCAGTGCATATCTTAAAGTAAACGGTTATTTATCAAACAAAATAAACATATACAGAGGAGTTAGGCAAGGATGTCCTCTTTCCATGATAGTATAAATAATTCAAGCAGAGGTTTTTGCAGGATTTATTGGGAGAAATCCAGAAATTAAAGGAATCACAATCGACAATAAAGAAGCTAAACTGCAACAGTATGCGGATGACACTGTCTTTTTCTTATCGACTGGCAACTCAATAATAGCTTTAGGCAACGCTCTAAACATATACAAACAAGGTACAGGAACAAAGTTGAACATTTCCAAATGCCAATGTCTCTGGCTTGGATGAAACAGGTCAATAATAAAAGATCGTATGGCATGACACTACTCTTAAGAGTCTAGGTGTTAATTTCTCTAATTCTAATCAATATATCAACCAACAATGGAACGAAAGCATAGAAAAATTGGACAAAAAGATAGAAAAATGGGAAAAATTAAAATTATCTATTAAAGGAAAAGCTCTAATAATCAACCAAACACTACTAAGTGGCCTATGGCATCTTGCTTTCACCCTACCTATACTATGTGACAAAAACATAAAACTAATAGAACGAAAAATTGACAACTTTCTTTGGAATAATAGCTCCATAAAAACATCTAAACAAGTTTCCAAACTCCCTATAAATAAAGGCGGTTTAAACATTACCGACGTGAAAAAAAAATTACAATTAATTCAACTAAATTGGGTTTCCAAATATTTTGATGAGAACAAGCAGAGAGCATTGAAAGATTCAGCCCTTCATATTTTCAATAGTTAACGACATGTAAATCAAGGAAATCTTATATTTCTCACCACGCATTCTTCCAACACATTTAAACCCCCTACTACCGTCAAACAATAAAAACGTGGAGTCATCTCTATCGAAAATTCAACAACCACAAATATCTTACCATCAAGGAAGTACTAAACCAACCAATATTCTACAATCCATATATAAGACACAACAAACAACAGCATAATCAAGATAGGCAACATTTCAAAAGTATTTGCTAGCGGCTTTCTAGAGAGTCAACTCATCGATACAAAGCAACACCTTCTAACATAAATAATAAATTCACTACCGCCAAAATGAAAACACCTCATAAATTCTCAAAGCCTAAGTTACGACCACGTCAAAGCACTAACATCTATTTATCAAAAAATCTTACCCTCTCTCAAGTTTATAAACCTCAAACCAAAAAATCTATACATTATCTCCAAAAATGATGCAGAAATAAACTTAATAAGAAAATTTTACAGATGGGCAGACTACTATAAATATAGCATGAGAAACATAACAACAAAAGACTAGTCCCAATTTATTTAACTACATCCACAAAAATAACATCAACAATAAAGCAGACGAAATTAAATACAAACTAATACACTTTGCAATTCCAACCAACTCGATTTTTAAAAAAAGGCTTTCTAACAGACGATCTCTGCCATCAAAGTATAAAAAAAACGAAAAACCTTCCCCATATGATGTTTAGATGTGAAAAAGCACAACCAGTCATAAAATATACACTCGCTTTTATTCAAAAAATCTATCCACATCATCCACCTTTTAAAAATACATTCAAAACTTTACTTTTTCCTTTAACAACTGTAAATTGTTTTTATATTGGAAATTTACTTCTAAACGAACTTTTATATAAATTATATTGTAATAGAATGAGGTCGTTCTATGAAAAGTCGATGTTTGCTAAATTGAGTTTGTTAGAGGAATTCCAAAACAAAATCAAAAAGATTTTGTATGAGGAATTTGAAATTTCAAAAATATCAAACAGTAAAGAGTTTTTTCTTTTACAATGTGAAAAAATCTGGAGAGAAGATAAGAAAACTAAATAGATATAAACAACAACCTTTTTTTAAACTAAAATGCCCAGATTATTTTTGGAACTTTTTCGATTATTTTCGAATCTTGCTTTTCGTGTTTTTCTTGTTTGTTTGTTTTTTTGTTTTGTTTTTTGATTTTATTTCATTTTTGTTTCTTCTTTTTTTTGTCTGTGAGGTCTTCATTTTTTTATATTAAGTATTTAACTCTTGAGAGTTTTATATGTAACTTAGTAATGGAACAGTGGACCATCTTGTAATTAATACCACTGTATTCATTATTAATATCTCTACAAGGCAGACGCCGGAGGAGAGAAATAAACAACAATATGATTGGATAGCTCATGGGTTTCATTTAAAAAAGATTATTTTTTAAGCTTATAAATTTAACAGCTTTTGACGAAATAAAACGCAATGTAGCTTTATATAATCTAAATAAGAGACGCAATTAAAATCCGTATTGATTTTTTGACGTTATGTTGCGTCTTAGATTGCACTTATTAAAAATGCAATGTTATGATTTTAATTGTTATGGTTTTTTTTTTAACTTATAAATATAAATTAAAAAAAACCATACTGGTATTTTTTTAAACTTTGAACAATGTACAAAAAATTAGTTTTAATTTTTTTTTCATAACAAATTTGTCACGAAAAAAATGTTTTGATTTGCGAAGTTGCAATTAACTAATTGCAACTTTGCGATTTGAATTTTTTAACAAAAAAATATTTTTCTAAAACTATTTTTAGTTACTTACGTTTCGACAAATGCATTGCTGAATACCATAACTCATAAATGAGTTACAGTATTTAACAAATTTGTTTAAAAAAATCCATTAAAGTTACGTAGTTTAGTTACGTCTCGAATCTTTATTTGGTAACGTTACGTTACGTCTTATTTGGTTACACTTTATAAAGTTTAAAAAAAAAGCAGTTGAGACGTAACGTTGCAAATTGAGAATTTTTTTTTTTTTTCATGACAAAGTACCCAATTGTGACGAAGCTATTTTACAATAAAAATAAAATAAAAGATGATTTTTAGCAATATGGCAATATAAAGCAAACATTTACTGCATTATCAAGTTTATTTACCTAATATTTAATTAAAAGTTAGGGAATGTAACCTTGTTACCAATTGTAACCGACTAAGACGTAACGTAACTTTAAAATGTTATAGGGGTTATATGGTGACTATAACATAAACTTGTTATAACTCATGCTTTAAATTTAAATGTTCAATGTTTTTTAAATACCCTTATTCAACATGATATAATTCAAACAACAATCAAATCAACCAGAATAACTAACACTTCATCGACAGTAGATGATAATATAGACACTAATAATATTCATAATTGCCTCTTAGAATATGGTATAATCAAAACTGACATAACACATCATTTCCAAATATTCAAATATATAAAAAAATTCAAATATGAAAGGAAATCATATCATAACATCCAGCAAACACATTTTTCCCTCAAAGTTATTAAAACTTGAAGTTTTTCTTTTTCGTTTCTTTTGGTATTTATATAATTCTTTTTAACTACTTTCCATTTTTGAATGTTTTTTTCTTTTAACATTGGTTTTTTCTTTTTAATTTTTCTTTTTTTTTTCTTTGACTTGGTTTTTAATTATGTTTTTATGCTTTCAGCTCTTTTATTTCTTTCTTTTGCTTTTCATCCTCTCTTTATTTTTCTTTTATTTAATTTTCATATTTTATTATTATTATTTTTTTCTTCTTATTTTTTTTTTTTATTTCTTTTATTTATTTCTTCAAAAACCCTTTTTGTAAGCTGTACCATGGCTCTTTTAAATTTTCTTTTTTAAATTTTTTTTTTGTTGTGTTTGAGGTTAGATATGTTTTTAATCTTTACCTCAAACAGAAAAAGATTGACAAGGATTGTTTCTGTTAAATTGATACCGGTAGATGTAGCACTTTTAGCCTTTTCTCCAAAAAGTAAAATTTCTTACGGCTTAAAATTAAAACCAGTTTTGTCTTAATTTAAATCTTTAATTGTGATCCTTTTTTTAAATTTAAGTAAACCAAAGGTTTACTTAAATTGTCTTTTTTTATTTATTTTTTAATTTTTATTTTAGGTGCCCCAAGAAGTCCTATCGGTCTTGTCACAAAGCACCGCGGAAGTGCATTTAACCAGGAAGTTCACGCCTCTTTCCTTACCGTGACGCGAAAATTTGTCCAGAGCTCATTTCGAACCTGGATCTCCTGCTTATAAAGCATGTGCTCTAACGACTTCGCCACGGCCGCAAACTAAGAGGAAACAAAAACTTTATGAAAATTATTTAAAACATGGATCATATAAAAATGAAACAAATTACAAAAATTATAAAAACTTATTTGAAAAAACAAAGAAACACTCAAAAAACGTTTGTTATACTAAGATGTTAGAAATAACCCAAGGAAACACACCCAAATGCTGGAACGTGATTAAGCAGATAATTGTTAAAAATAAATGCACGAACAATAATTTGTGACAAAAACTCTAAATGGATGGGAAAATGATTAGTAAAAAAGACCATAGTTGAAAAGCTCAACGACTATTTCCTTGATGTTGGCCCAAAGTTAGCGGATAAAGTTCCAAAAAACACCACAAATTTCAAACCTTATATAAAACCAAGTAATATATCTATAAAAGAAGTTAATTTAAATATAAGTGAGGCGTGCAATGCGTTCAATAGTCTGAAAAATAGTAAGTCCATTGGCATTGATCAAACTAGCGTAAACGTAATTAAAGCAATCTTCGATATCATTAAACCATCTCTATTTCATGTTTTTAACTTTTCAATAAAATCCGGTATTGTATCGGAAAAATTAAAAATTGCTAAAATATCACCTATTTTTAAAACTGGTGATGACACAATTATGTTAAATTATAGACCTATTTCTGTCTTACCATGTTTTTCAAAGTTATTAGAACGTATTATGTATGATAGACTTAATAACTATCTAACCAAAAACAAAATACTGTATAATAAACAATTTGGATTCAAAAAAAAATATTCAATGGATCATGCAGTAATCGAATAAATTATATGATGGGTTCAATAATGGGTTCAATAATAATTTTTATACACTAGGATTTTATTTTGATCTGTCAAAAGCATTTGACACAGTTGACCATGACATACTTATAAAAAAACTAGAGCTCAATGGTGTATTGAACAATAACCTACTTTGGTTTAAAAATTACCTGTCAAACAGAAAACAATAATAGTGTATAAAGAAAATGATACAGGAGACAAAATTATAACTTGTGGTGTTCCGCAGAGATTCATCCTAGCAACACTATTGTTTTTGATGTACATTAACCTTCTATATTTAGCTTTCAAAACTCTAAATCTTATTTTGTTTACTGATGACTTTAATCTTTTTTACCATAATAAAAGTATAAAAGATCTTTTTAAAATACTAAATGAAGAAGTTATAAAAACTAATGATTGGATTGCTTGTAATAAACTTTCATTAAATGTACAGAAAACTAAATATGTGTTGTTTCGTAAACCTAATAAGAGTGATCGTATCCCTTTAAAATTACCAAATCTCTTTAAAAATAATTTAGTTATTTAAAGTGAATTAAATGTTAACTTCCTAGGAATATTATTAGATAAAAATATATCATGGATATCTCATATTAAATCTATTGAAAATAAAATTTCCAAAAATATTTCTGTTTTATTTAGAGTTAAACCATTACTTAATATAAAGCCTTAAAAAATTATATATTTATCATTTACCCATAGTTATCTATCCTTTTGCAATATTGCATGGGGAAGTAGCAACAATGGTAACCTCAAAAAAATCTATAGTAAACAAAAACTTGCATGCAGAATTTTTTTTGAAGTTAAGAGAACTGCTTATGGAGAGCCTCTCTTAATTAAATCAATGCACTCGATGTTTTTAAACTTAATATATACCAAGTTATGCTGTTCATGTTTAAATCAAAACATGGTTTGTCTACTAATATATTTCACTCTTACTTTACTAAAATTTCTCATAAATACACTACAAATTTTTCAAATCATAATTTTGTAGTTCCAAGATTCTATTTAAAACTCAGTTCCTTGCAAACTCAATATCGTGGATCATTTCGATGGAATGAATTTTTTCCAAAAATTATTATAAAATAGCATTCTTCATAACATCTCTTCAGAACAATTCAAAATAGCATGTAAAAGTTTCGAATAAGGAAAAAACTTTGATTTAAAACATTTCTTTTAAAATTAGATCATGAAATAAAATAAGTAAACTGAAAAGGTCTTCACCAATTTTTAATTTGAAAAAGTCATCACCTATTTTTGTTTTGATTTCCTGACTTTTATTTCTTATTAAAGTATGCTAATACTGTAAACCTATGCTATTTTAATATCTTATTATATAGTTTGTAATGTCTTTGTGGAAATATTTTTATTTTTTATTTAAACTGTTTTTATGTTTTAGGTTTTTTAAATTGTACTGACGGCTTCAATATAAACGGGGCTCAACAAAAGACAATACGTGTCTTCTTCTTTCTCGTGCCATTTGTTAAATATGTAAACAGTTTTCCTCATTGTAAAAATAAATAATAATAAAAAAATAATAATAATAATAAAAAATTATTCATGTGTGTACCATGTTTCCTTTTTCATGTAGCTAAATGGAAAATTTGAATACATTCTGCTCAATTAAACATGATAGGAATTGTATCATAAAAAATAGTGCTTGAGTATCCCGCTATTTAAAGATTATAGTTATGAATCAAAAAATTGGTTTGAAAACTGCTATTTACTTTAATTCGATCAGGATATTTAGGCAAAAGACTTCATAGATTGTCTAAGTTGATTTCCTACCTATTTTCTTTAATAATATTACTTATTGCATATTCCTAGCGAAATGGCGCTTTTATAAAATTTGTTGAAATCGATAATAACTGAATGTAAAATTATAACAATTTTTAGTCATCTTCCAGCTTTAGGGTCGAATAAAAATAGTCATCGCGTACTCAAGTTTAACTATTTTTAATCTGACAGTAGACTAATAAAGAACCATTAAAAAGTAAACACTAATCCCAGACATTTTTAGTCTTAAAACTAAGTTTTCAATATTCAAAACATCTTTCGAACGTTCAAAAGATGCTTTTTAAGACCAAATATTGACTGGAATAAAACTATTTATTACGAAATAATATAAATAATTACGATAATGTAAATAAATATTTTGATAACGAATAGATCTTGATAAATTTCTCATAACAAAGCGAACAAGTCTTACAAGATCCTGTTAATAATCAACAGGAATACATGCGATGTTTATTTAAATGTTAAATATGAGTTGCAAATAGGTTATAAAAGATCCTTTTGAATCCGCATTAAATTAAAACGCATGATTGAAAAATAGCGTAACTGGCGTATATTAACAACAAAGCGTCAACAAAGATATCAATAAAATTAGACCAAATTGATTAAAAATTTGAAAAAATAAAAATTTTCAATGGGACAAAAGAAAAAGTTAAACAAAATACTACAGATGGATCAATACTACCAAGTACAAAAAGCCAGTGTTACGTTTCAATATTGACGAGAGGATTCGATAAATATCCCAGAAGTTATTGATAAATTTAATTTTGAATGTCCGAATCTAAGATTTACGAAAGCAGTTTCAAAACTCTTTATCGACACACTTGACGTACAAAAACTATTGAAGGGGACAAAGTTTATTCTAAAATTTTTATTTTAATTCATTCTTTAAGCCTTTGTTAAAATTTTTAAGTCTTTAAATCAAGTCTTTTTCCAGACATTTGGAAGAAAGCAAGCATTAACAAAAAAAAAAAACAGCTTTAACTAAGAAAACAAACAAACTTAAAACAACTATGCTTAAATAACTTCGGTTGTATGATTGGTTGTATGTATGATTGGTTGTATGAAGACTAATTGAACTCTAATGCAAGATGAGATACTAAACAACTATTAGTGAAAACATTGTTAATAAAACAACAAAGCTTTGTTTAGAAAAAAAAGCAAATTTTTTTTGTTAACAAACTAATTTGCTTTAAACAATTGTTTTCTTCTTCTGGGTTAATTACAAAAGCAAATTTTTGTAATTGTGTGTTAAGGCTTAGGCATAGTATGTTTTCATTTTTTCCTTTCGAGACACATTTAAGGTATAATATAAGTTTTTAATATAAGGTATAATATGAGGTATAATATAAGATTTTAATACATAATATTTTTCTACCAGTTTTTCAAATTGTTAGTTTAATTAAATCTTCACCTAAATTTAATTTAAACTTAAATTTAAGTAACCTTTTACTATCCCGCTGAAGTTTAGTCATAAAGAGGAAAAAAAAAATTTTACACCTAAAGGTTAAAAATTTTTATAACCGATAGAACAAGCAATAACTTATCCAACTAAATGCCTTTAGAAGTTTATATTTTAATTTTTCCTTATCCTTACGTATCTACATTAAAGCAAATCTGTTTTTAAATTAGGCTTTGAAAAGATTTTGGTTAAAAAAGGTTATTAAATTTTTTGAAAAAAATAAAGTTACGATAAACAAACATAAGAGAGAAAAATGTTTTATTGTATAATAAATAAAAAATCAGCGTACCTTCTTTAATTTTGTTTAAGATATCTAAAGTCGTGTTTACGTTTGAAAGTTGAACAGATACAGAATGATTCAAATTTGAGAAAACTAAAAAAAGTGTTTATTCAGTTCTTTAAATTGTTGTCGCAATTTGTTTTATTAGTATAAGAGTGTCAGTTTTTCACTAACATTAATAGCAGTTTCGTTTAGTGTCACGAAATGACTTCTATTATAAATGTCGTGACCCTAAAAAATCTTTTTGAGTATGATAGTGGGGATATATAGGAGTGTATTAGAATTGATTTTGAAATCTTTTGTCATCGTAGAAAAATTGATTTGAAGTTTGAGCATTTTTTGAAGTTTTTTGTGAATTCATAGCAGATAAAAAATTTATTTTGTTATATTTTGTTATAAAAGTTGCAAATATAGATGTTGTTTACATTTTTAAATGAGTTGTATGTATTGTTTATTATTTGAAAAATTTCGGAAAATAACTGAGTCCTAAAGCATTTGTTTAAAAAATTTTAGGAAGAGTAAAAGTGCAATCAACATTTCTAAAATGCCTAAATAAGCAAAAGGTCATAATTAAAACAGGAAAACTGTATGTTTTCTTTGTTTAAACAAATTCTCTAGACAACTCACTGCTGCTGTGATTGAAAGCTGCCCCAAAATCTTTTGCCGACCAATCAACTTTGAAGACTAAATAGTTCCAGTTGAAGTTTTTGAAAAATGTTGCACTATTCTTAAAAGAAAAAAAGCAGTTAAAGTTGTCTAACTTCACTCTTCGCCTGATTTTCACAAAATTTTCAACAACAAGGAAATCAATTTGAGATTGCTTGATCTGTTGTGTTGGGAAAGTAAGGTTCAAAAGCCCAGAACTAGTCAAGCCAACTAACCCAACCAATCTACCAAAAGAAGCTGTTGAAAACACTGTTCTGTATGCTTTTCACTGATTGGAAGAGGTATTCTCATTGTCTTCACCAAAGGAATGCTTAAATAAAACTTCCTTGAAGTTGCAAATAAAGGTGAAAAAGCTGCTCAGAGGGTGACCGCTACAGAGATTGCCAACAAGACACCATCTTCCCATGGCACAGTTCGCTTTAGTCAAGGATTGAGAAGAAATCTTCTAGTGACTCAAGGTGTAAATACTCTGTCTAAATATCAATCTTTAGGCGCTTTTTAAATGAATATCAATGAAAGAAATAATTTTACTTTTAGGATCTTCAAGGAAAAGAGAACCTTTTCCAACTACATCCACTTTGACTGCTTAACATCTCTTACAAGTTCAAAATCAGACTGGCTTATCTAACAGAGGAATGAACAAGTTTATTTAAACTCTCAACCAAGTTACTCCACATCGCCCGATTGAGAAAAACTTTAGGGAAAATTTTGAATCACTTGAAAGCATTATTCTGATCTGTTTGTCCTCTCGACACAACCAAAACTGACAGCCAGGAGTGCAAGAGACTGCTTGTGCGCTGCCAAGAACTGTTTGCTCTGAAAAATACTGCCATCCAAATTCGAGGTCCACAGTCAAATGAACTTATAAAGATTAGAATAAATGGAGGAGAAAGTTTCTTGAAAGATTCTCTAGGAATAGTTGCCTTAGAAGCACAGAACGCCTCCCCACCATCCAAAAAGCCTCTTTTAAAAGATTCAGGTGTAAAGCGCCAATTGTTGGTAGCTGTTTCAGAAAATCTTCCTGAAAAACATTGTAATGTAATACAAATTCTTGACAAATTGCACATCCTTGTGCTTGGTGTGGCGTTGAGTCTAAGAATCTTCATCAGAGTGGTGAGCTCCGAACTTTTGAATCTATTCAATATCCCAAAAAAGAGCATGGAGCTTTCTAAATGTTGCGCATCAGCCTGCTATCTGATTTCCAGATAATGCACTCATCTTAGACTTTATTCCACCGATGGAATTTCACCTTCTACTTGGAATCGCCAACCATACCTTCAAGAATCTCTGTTTGTTATGGTAAAAATGCAACAAAGTGGCCAAAAACAATGAACATTTAACAACAGACATTTCATGTAGGACAGTTTGCTGGAAATGATTGCAGAAAACTTTTGAGAAAATTTGACAAGCTTCAACAACTTGCAGAAACAAACTGTTGTTTCTTGGCATTGCCATTCATTGATACATTCCGAAAGTTTGATGCAGTTGTTCATGCCTGTTTTGGAAATATACATCAATAGAACTACTGTAAACTAATTGAGGAATTCCGGGACTCTTACCTTAAGCATCCAAACACAAGCATCACTCCTAAATTACATACAGTCTTCTTTCATGTTCCCCAGTTTATTAACGGCATAACAGCTCTTTGGGTCTGTATTCAGAACAAGTAGAAGAGTCGCTGCATTACAACTTCAGCAATCATTGGCAACGTTTTTAAAGACCTAGCAACCACCGAGACTACCCAGAGAGTCTTCTTAGCTGTTTGATCAATTACAACAGTAAACATTCATTTTGTTGTCATTACTTGAAAGAAAGAGAGAGGATTATATTTTTTTATGTGTGCTATTTGTCAGAATCTATAAATAAATCTTTATCTTTGTTGAATTAAGATAGTAATTTAGGTCATTTAGAAGAAATATTGAAGTTTTTTTATGAAAGTCAGACTTTCATAGCTAAAAATCAACTTAATGCTTTATTTCCTAAAGAAATTGTAATGTTTGTGTTTTTGTTTGTCAATATTTGGTTGCAAATAGAGTGTTTTAAATAAATGTCAAATGTTTTTTAAATGGAGACTATGAAATTTAAAGTCATTATTTAGAGCAGCAATGATAGAAAACTTTGATTGGATTTTTCTTCCACGGACGATGACAAAAGATTTCAAAATCACTTCTAATACCCTCCTATCATACCCCAAAAGGATTTTCGAGGGTCCCGATGTTTATATTAAAAGTCATTTTGTGACACTATGATAGCAGTTGTGGCGCATGATATAAATAAAAAAAATCAGCTTACTTTCTTTAATTTTATTGAAGATATCCAAAGTTGTGTTCAAACTAGTATGTTGAATAGATACGGATTGATTTAAATTTGAGATAACTAAAAAAAGTATTTACACAGTTGTTTAAATTGCTGTTGCAGTCTGTTTTGTAAATGTAAGAATAGATACATATATAGATTGATAAATAGATAGATATTTGGATAAATAGATAGATTGATAGATAGATAGCATGACCTACTTAAACTCTATGGCCTTATATACTGCACTTTTTCCAAAAAATATAAGGCCATTTTTTTGTGATTTTGAAGGAAAGTATACCATAGGGTTGTGACTATTTTTCAACCCCATACTCCTGTACTGTAGTTTGATGAATTATCACCTAAACATCACAAAATGAACTATTATTTGCATATCGTTTGAAAAAAGTTCACCCCGCTTTTGAAAAATTGATTTTTAACAACGCAAACCGGTTTTTATTGTCGTCATCATTGAAACTTGTTTAAATTCTGTTAAATATTTAATGAGTATTTATTTTTCAGTCAATGTATGTGCATTTTAACTGTCTCAAAGAATTTTTATTTAAAAAAATATATATACTAATTAAAAAATGCTTTAACCCGTGTTAACTAATAATCACCATAAAGAAAAAAGATAAAATAAGATAAAATGAGTTAAATTTTAAATATATCACCATTTTTTAAACTTAAAACTCAAATAAAAAAGTGATAGTTTAAATTAGTGTCCATTGCTGCTGATGTCCATTGTTACAGTGGTTAAACAAATATCTCTAATGTTTTTCGATACATGTTTATGATAAGATAATATCTTCAAACAGAACTTTATGATAACTTGTTATGGAGTTTAAGAATAATGCTCTTATTTATTATAATTTTTTTATTATATAATCAAACTATGCATATAGATAGATGAAGATTTATTAGAACAAGTGTAAAACTACATGTTCTATAGGACATACAGGTCCAATAAACGGACACAGACAATATGCCCATAAATAAATATAAAACCAATGTTCATATTGAACAAATATAGTTAATAACACAAACATTCAAGTTTTCATTTATTTATATACTTTATAGACACAGTGTTTATCGAAATTGCACAATTTTATTTTATTTTTAAAAACAAAATATCTGCATTTAAAGATAATATTTGTATTTTTATTTACAGATCACATTTGACTTCTAATGTCAAATTATTCCAGGTATTTACAACTTGTTCAGAAAAACAATATTTGCAAACGTCGAGTTGACATCGTTAATTACGAACCTTTTAAAAACTACCACGGGTATATTTATTATTGATAATTCCAAAAAAAATCTTATCTATGCAAACCAAATTATGTATAATTTTAAAACATATAACTAAATCATGTTTTAAACGTCTAAGCTCCAGAGTATCCTAACCAAGCAGCTGTAAACGGCTATAATAGTTGATATTAGCAATTTTTTTTGTGAACCTGTTTTAAATTTTTTTAACAGATTTTATTATCATAGTTTGAGGTGGCGACAAAACTGGAGAGCAATATTCAATAATTGGTCTTATATAAATGGTAAATGCACGTACTAATACATTAGGATTGCGAGTTTAAAACAATTTAAGATTAGGTATGCTCTAGTATTTGCTATATTAAATTGCTCTGGCAATGTGCTTTTTGTAGTTTTTGTGGGGGTCCATAGTTGCTCCAAGATTCTTTGGGTTAGATGTCCAATCTGGAATTCAATCACCTAACTTTTAGTTAAAACTAATATTATGCATTGGAGTAAGTACTAATCTGTGTGCAAAACATTTGTTGCTGGCAATTGTGAATTGCTAAATATCTGACCAAATAATTAGTGTTCCAAGAGCAGCAGTTAAATCGTGGCTATGATTCATATTGCGATACGAACTGTATAACTTTAAATCATTGGCAAAAAGATTTATTCTACATTCTTTACTACTGATAATAAGTCATTTAAAAATAATAAGAACAAAGCTGGTCCTATCACACTACCCTGAGGTACACCACTAATGATTCGAATCGGATCAGATAAAGAACTACCAATATTTACCTGTTGAAATCTGTGAAAAATGTAGAGATCTCCTTTAAAAGATTACCGCTTATATTGTATAATGAAATTTTTAATAATAATTTTGAATCAAACGCCGTTTAAAAGTCAATATATATATAACATCTGTTATCAGATGATTGTCAAGTGCAATACTCCAATCGTTAGTAGATTCTAAAAGATTCGAGCACGTAGAACGTTTATTGAGGAGACCATGCTGACAAGGAAGTATTATGTTATAATTATTTAAATACTCAACGATAGGTGAGTTGAAAACAAGAACATGTTAAAGAGATTGGTTTATAGTTCTTAAGATCCGATGTAGCTCTGTTTTTTAAAAATTTGGAAGACAAAAGCTTGGCGCCATTGATTAGGTAAAACGTTTAATGTAAAACTAGTTTCAAAAATATATGAAAGAGGAAAACTAGGATTCACCTTCGTGTTCACCCTACAAACCAAATCCAGCATCAAAATTATTGTGAAAAACTATTGCTCGAGTCTATTTTAACCTGTTAGGCAATACTTCATACTTACACATATGTGTAAGTACCTTATTAAACAGTAAGTAATACAGTATGTTAATGTATTAAATATTGACGTATTTTTATACTGTATCTTATGTATGCAACTATATGATTATAGCTTAAAATAATGCCCATGTATAGGCATTATTTTGAATTATAAATATATCTATTATAACTATTATTTTCCAATATTAATTAACATATAGTAGTATACATTCGATACTTCAACATTTCCTCTATCAATGGTAATTTTATGCGTTGCTTCAATTTTTTTTCCATAAAAAAAAATATATTTCCACTCTTACGATTACGCTTTTAATAACAAAGTTTTTTTTTTGTTGTAATTATTTAATATCATTATAAAAGAAAAAAACACTTTATTCTATCAGGATATAGTGTTATACAACGTTTTTCCTAAGTTAATGTAATGTGTTTTATTTCTTCTAATGCGTAGAAGCCTAAGCATGTTTTTAAATAAAAAAAAAGTTGATTCATCGACCAAAATATCAACATATATTGAGCAAATATCGTTGTAAAATTTAAAAATAAATTTTGAATTTCTACAGTTACCAATCTACTGATTTACTTCAATTATAAGATAAAAATGGTTAGTTTCTATTAAAAAACCAACAACATAAAGATTGTCATTTAAAATACTGCTGTAGATAAGAAACACAACTGTTTTGATAGATCTAAACTTTTTTAAATTAATTGACCAATGCGTACCTAAAAAGCGCTTTCTCCTAATATCAAAATGACAGTGATATTAATAAAGGAATGTTACCTGCTTCTTTTTGCTTACAGATTTTCTTGGAAAGTTGTCTTTTATTGATATGCCTGGTTGCATTAAATGATATAAGGTGGTTTATAAACCTGAGCTTAAATGCGTTTTCACTAATACCGATGTAAGATTTTTTCGTAAGACTGGGATTACGTGATGCTAAAGTGACTTTATATACAACATTTTTGACAGACATTGGTTATTTTACGGGCACGTGGTTTTCTTAATGCAGTTACAACTTATATCATTGGCATGCAGCTGTAACTAAATTTTGTTGTTTCTGTTGAAAATTTTTTAGCGCTTATGATGTAATGGAAAATGCAAGTCAGTTAAGTTTAAGGAAAGGTTTTCAATTTTTGTTACTGCATTTTTACTGAAAGTCGGATTGAGCCATAAAATATTTCTTTTATTAGTATTAGAAAGATTTAGATTTGAATGATATTGGAGGTGTAAAATCAATACTTTTCTAATACATCTCTATAAATAGGAGCAGTCTTTTAGAAATTTTTCGCTTCAACAATTGGAAGATAATCTATGATCAATTAAGGTTAGTAACTGTTTTCAGATACTTAGTGGTAATTTGGAACTAGCATTATATAATTTAACGTGCTATTAGGTTTATTATAAAGTTAAAAAGTCTAGTTATATTTTAATTTTGAACAAATAAAGTTAATTTTTTTCATTTTCTAAAGACTTGAGAAGAGTTCTAAAGAAAAAAAGCAATAAATTCATTTATAAATGTTTAATAATACAAGGCATACAACTCTCCTCTGTTTGATTCGTTTTGTTTGTTTCATATTTATATCAATAAAAAATACACCTAAATAATAGATTAAAGAATACAAATTGCAATTGCTTAAAAAAACTAATATATTTAATAAAACAATGTGATAAAAGGCATTTTTCTTCATAATCGACCAGCTAACAAAATAAATAACATTATTATTAGAAGTAAGATAAACAACACTTTCAATTCTAATGGTATCAAACATCACATTTTTTCATTAGCACACCACATTCCACCTTAACGCACACTTTATATGTGCGTTAAGGCTGAAACACAGTATACAGTTCCTTTAATGTCTTCAAGACATCTTACAAGTATATTCATATGTTTAGTATGATTATCGTCAAAATAAATATGAGTAAATTTATTTTTATGTTTATATATGTTTTAAAAAGATATTTTATAATTTAGTAACATTAAGTAAAATGAAACGTCAATAATAGTCCATTTGTACAAAACATTAACTGTTCCAAATTATATTGAGGGTCTTTAACAATGCAAATATAATACTAGATTTCCTTAAAATATAGACGCTGTCGGAAAAGCAGTCTTAAATTATTTTTTCTGTATCTCGAAATACAGTAAAGATTACCTATATTCGTTTTTTAATATAGAGGGTATTTCAACTATTTTGCCGAGGAACAAAGTAAACCTTTTTATCAGGCTGTTAAAAACACAAACTTGCTATTCATTGATAATCAATTATTTACAGTCATCACAGAATAAAATATTCTTTATAAGAGAAGTGTTTAAAACCTGAATCACACTTGATTTATACCTCGTCCAGCGCATGATAAATGGCAAAAAACGTTAAATTCACGTAAACATTCAACGAATCGCAAACTAATGTTGTGTCATTTTCAAAAGAGATACTCAAGTTTTGCATTTTTAAAAGAAAAATAAGGGTTCCTCAAAAATTTAATAGAGAAGAATGTTTCAAGACCCTGACCAAATAGTACGTGAAAAGCACACCAGCTGGTTATTAGCATTTGATGCCAAAAATTTAAGAGAGCCGTGTCGTTTTAAATGATTTTAATTAAGTCGATGAGTATTATATTATGATCTATTTTACCTAAATTTTGTTGTCGGGCAATAAAAAGAAAATATAATGTGAAGAAAAAAAAATTTATTGTCAAAAAAAGTACAAATGAAATATTTTGTTTAAAAAAGTGAAAAATCGAAATTGAATATACCATTACCAGTAAAATTTTAGTTACCTGAAAAAACAGTCTCTATAACCCCGGTTAGATTTGAAACCAGATCTAAAAATAGTATTTATACCGTATTTTGAATACAAAAACTTTCGAAATAAATTTCAGTTTTTAACAACAATAAGAGTTAAGTTTTGATAACAATAACAGTTAGGTTTTGATAACAATGACAAATAACTTTTGATAACAATGACAGTTAAGGTTTGATAACAATGACAGTTAAGTTTTGATAACCATAACAGTTAAGTTTTGATAACAATGACAATAAAGTTTTGATAACAATGGCAGTTTAGTTTTGATAACAATGACGGTTAAGTTTCGATAACAATGAAACATAAGTTTTGACAAGACTGACAATTATGTTTTGATAAAAATGACAGATAAGTTTTGTAACAATGAAAGTTAAATTTTGATAAAAATGAAAGTAAAGTTTTAAATAAAAATGACAGTTAAATTTAAAAAAAAATGCAGTTAAGTTTTGATAACAATGACAGTTAAGTTTTGATAAAATTGACAGTTTAGTTTTAATAACAATTACAGTTATGTTTTGATAAAAATGATAGTTAAGTTTTAATAACAAAGAAAATTATGCATTAATTACAATGACAGTTAAGTTTTGATAACAATGACATTTAAATTTTTTTAAAAATGACAGTCAATTCTTGGTAACAATGACAGTTGAGTTTTGATAACAATGAAAGTTAAGTGTTGACAACAATAACAGTTAAATTTTTAATAACAATGACAGTTAAGTTTTGATGAAATTGACAGTTTAGTTATGATAAAAATGAAAGTTAAGTTTTGAAAACAATAACAATTAAAATTTATTAACATTGACAATTAAAATTTGATAACAATAACAGTAATGTTTTGATAACAATGACAGTTAATTTTTTAGAACAATAACAGTTAAATTTTGATAACAATGAGAGGTTAAATTTTATAATAAATGACAGTTATGATTTGATAATAATGAGATTTAAGTTTTGAAAACAATGAGAGGTAAGTTTTAATAACAATGACGTTTAAGTTTTGATAGCAATAACAGTAACGTTTTGATAACAACAACAGTTACGTTTTAATAATAATAATATTTAAGTTTTCATAACAATGACACTATAGGTGTATTGTTGAAGTAAAAACCATGTTAAATAAACATATTTTAACTCATTGATTGCCACATAAACTATGCGAATACGGCTTGGGGTAGTGTCAATGAAAGTAAAATAGAACCTCCTAATCGACAACAAAATTTAACTTCAAAGGTTATTTTTCACATGATAAGCCTTTTATTATTGAAATAAATAATTTAAAATATATTTCAACTACATATTTTTAACCTACTATCTTTTATGTTTAAATGTAAAACTCTTTTTACAATTTATAATCCATTAAAGAAAAAAATAAGTATAAGTTACGATATGATAATTTCCTATTTCAATCAGTTTTCAGAATTATTTTAGGCAAGTTTTGTATTTCTTTAGAGCGGCGTTTCTATCAAACAATATTGTTTTGAAATATTTTGATTTTTCTTAAGACTAAAACTTTATCGCATTTATGAAAGAAATTTAAAAGTATCAATTTAACTATTGAAAACGTATTCAAAGAAATTTTAAATTTGTTTATTTTGATTCATTTATAATGCTTTCACAATTTCTTATATAAAAATAAAATTATTTACATAATTATAATATAGTTTATAAAAGACAGCTATGGAAAACAATTCTGCAAGATTATAACAATTATGTTGTCCGGATCATAAATTGTAAAAAATTTCAAGCTGGAAAATACTATAGAAGCCCTAAACTTTCAGAAACACTAAAGTTTTACTCTCCTAAACGTTTTTTTAATAAATCAAAAAAAAAAAAATTTTCTATTTTTTTATGTGGGTGTTAAGGCTGGAACACAGTATACAGTTCTTTTTATGTCTTCAACACCTCTTATAAATATAATCATTAGTTTAGTATGATGATCGTCAACATACTTTTAGTAAATTTGACTTTATGTTTTTATATGTTTTAAAAAGATTTTTTATTATTTTGGAAACATTAGTTAAAACTAAACGTCAATAATAGCCCATTTGTACAATACCTTATCTGAGCCAAAGCTTATTTATGGTCTTTAGGTATGCAAATAGGATACTAGTTTCCTTAGAAAAATTGACGCTATTTGAAGGCAGTCTAAAAACCGTATTTCTGTATTTCAAAGTACATTAAAAATTACATATGTTCGTTTTTTAAATAAAGAATATTTCAACGATATGGGTGAGGAACAAAGTAAACCTTTTTATCAGGCTGTTAAAAACTTATCGTTATCGTCAACATTCTTTTAGTAAATTTGACTTTATGTTTTTAAATGTTTTCAAAAAATTTTTTCATATTTCGGTAACATTAGGTAAAATTAAACGTCAATAATAGCCAATTTGTACAATACCTTATCTGTGCCTAAGCTGATTTATGGTCTTTAGGTATGCAAATAGGATACTAGTTTTCCTAGAAAAATTGACGCTATTGGAAGGCAGTCTAAAAACCGTATTTCTGTATTTCAAAGTACAGTAAAAATTACCTATGTTTATTTGAAATAGAGTATATTTCAATTATACTGCTAAGGAACAAAGTAAACTTTTTTTTCAGGCTGTTCAAAACACAAACTTGCTATTCACTGGTAATTAATTAATTAATTACGGTCAGTACAGAATAAAACATTCTTTACAAATAAAGTGTTTGAAAGCTGCCTCACACTTGCTTTATACCTCGTTTAGTGCATGATAAATGGCAAAAAAAAGTTAAATTCACGTAACCATTCAACGAACTGCAAGCAAATGTTGTGTCATTTTTAAAAGAAAAGGCTCCATTTTGAACTTTTTAAAAAAAAAGGAAAGTCCCTCAAAAATTTAATAGGAGAATGTTTCGATAGACTGATTAAATAGTACGTGGAAAACACACCAGCTGGTTATTAGCATTTGATGCTAAAATCTGAAAGAGCAGAGTTGTTTTAGATGAGTTTAATTGAGTTCGTGATTATTATATTATAATCTATTTTACCTTGAATTTGTTGCCGGGCGATAAAAAAAAAAATATAATGTAAAAAAAGAAAAAATTTATTGTGATAAAAATTACAAAAGAAATATTTTGTTTAAAAAAATTAAAAATTCGAAATTTAATATACCTTTAATAGATGTATTTTGTGTACCTGAAAAAACACTCTCTATAGTTTTGGTTAGATTTGAAACCAGATCTAAAATTAGAATTCATACAGTTGTCTAAATAATTTTTAAAACAAATTTCAGTATTTCACAACAATGACAGTTAAGTTTTGATAACAATGACAGTTGCGTTTTGATAACAATGACAGTTAAGTTCTGTTAACAATGACAGTTAGGTTTCGATAACAATGACAGTTAAGTTTTAATAACAATGACTGTTAAGTTTTGATAACAATGACAGTTAAGTTTTGATAACAATGACAGTTACGTTTTTATAACAATAACATTTAAGTTATCATACCAATGACAGTTAAGTTTTGATAACAATGAAGATTAAGTTTTGATAATAATAATAAAAGTTTAGTTTTGATAACAATGACAGTTTAGTTTATATAACAATGACAGTTACGTTTTTTTAACAATAACATTTAAGTTATCATACCCAATGACAGTTAAGTTTCGATAACAATGAAGATTAAGTTTTGATAACTATGACAGTTAAGTTTTAAAAACTATGACTGTTAAGCTTGATAACTATGAAAGTGAAGTTTTGATAACAACAACGGGTAAGTTGTGAAAATAATTACAGTTAAGTTTTGATAACAATAGCAGTAAAGTTTTGATAACAATGACAGTTAAGTTTCGATAACATCTATGGTTAGTTTGTGATAACAATCACAGTATGGTTTTGATAACAATAACAATCATGCTTTGATAAAAATGACAGTTAAGTTTTAATAACAATGACAGTTACGTTTTGATAACAATAACACTTAAGTTTTTGTAACAATGACAGTATAGGTATATTATTTAAGCAAGTAGCATGTTAAATAAACATATTTTAACTCAACTGTATCAGTTATTCATTCATTGCCACATAAACTATGCGAATACGGCTTGGGGTAGTGTCAATAAAAGTAAACTAGAACCTCCTCGTCGACAACGAAATTTTGTTTTGAATATTATGTTTCACATGCTTAGCCTCTTTTTATTGAAATGAATATATTAAAAATTTCAACTAAATATTTTTAATGTACTGTCCTTTATGTTTAAATGTAAAACTCGTACAGCTCCGGTTTCTTTTCACAATTTATATTCCTTGAAAGGAAAAAATAAGAAAATTTACAAAATGATAATTTCCTCCTTCAATCAGTTTTCAGATTTATTTTAGGCAAGTTTTGTATTTCTTTAAAGGTGCTTAATGTTGGAACAATATAGTTTTGAAACATTTTGATTTTTCTTAAGACTGGAACTTTATCGCATTCAAAAAGGAAATTTAAAAATATCATTTTCTTTTTTAAAAACATTCTTATATCTTTTTAAATTTGTTTATTTTGATTGACTTATAATGCCTTAACTCTTATTTTAAAAAATATTTATTTGACAATATACTCGTATATTTAAATTTTGTGTTGTTACTTTTATGTTTGTGTATCATGTTAATTCAATTTATTCGTTTTATACCTATCAAGTGTTGTCTTTTAAGTATTTGCATTAAACGCTAATTTTTACTCCTAACTTTTTTTTATAAACTTTATTTGACTGCCTTATTTATTTAATACACATTTCATAATTGTTTTAAACAGGTCACAATTGCGATCGGTTCTTGTTGACATGATCATCTGATCTTCTGCAAGTGTCTGCGTTCGTTTTTTATATGTAACCAACATTTTACTTTTTTATTTATTTACGTTCTTCTTTCATCTGTTTTATTGTAAAAGGTGCAATAAAGAAATAGAAAAACATAAATAAAAAAAATAAAAAAAGAAAACAATCATAAACACGTTTTAGCCTGAAACGAAAGATTAGCTGTACGAGTAAAAGTAATAAGTAAAGGCTACTCGGCATTACTCTTATTGAGTCAGGTGATATAGAAATGCAGTTCAAAGCAGTTTAAAATCTATCTGAATCTTATGAACTTAGTTATCATATAGATGGGGTTTGATCCGCGAATTCATTGTGTCTGAAACAAGGGCACTACCACTGCACCATGGCTGCTCGGTTAGAAAGTAAGCTCTTAAATTCAAGATACGAGATTAACTTGGTACCTGAAATTTTAAAAACCTTGCTTATGGCAGTAAGAAGACTAATTGGATGTTAGTTAGGTCGGCAGATCGCTCTCCATACTTTTTGAAAACAGGAACAAAAATTGGCCCTTTTTCATTAGACTGGGAACCAAGACTCTGAAAACCACTTGTTAAAAAGTTTTGAATGTATAAAAGACAGCTATGGAGAAACATTCTGCAAGACTATAACAATTATGTTGTCCGAGTCATAAATTGTAAAAAATTTCAAGCTGGAAAATACTATAGAAGCCCTAAACTTTCAGAAACACTAAAGTTTTACTCTCCTAAACGTTTTTTTAATAAATCAAAAATAAAAAAATTTTCTATTTTTTTATGTGGGTGTTAAGGCTGGAACACAGTATACAGTTCTTTTTATGTCTTCAACACCTCTTATAAATATAATCATTAGTTTAGTATGATGATCGTCAACATACTTTTAGTAAATTTGACTTTATGTTTTTATATGTTTTAAAAAGATTTTTTATTATTTTGGAAACATTAGTTAAAACTAAACGTCAATAATAGCCCATTTGTACAATACCTTATCTGAGCCAAAGCTTATTTATGGTCTTTAGGTATGCAAATAGGATACTAGTTTCCTTAGAAAAATTGACGCTATTTGAAGGCAGTCTAAAAACCGTATTTCTGTATTTCAAAGTACATTAAAAATTACATATGTTCGTTTTTTAAATAAAGAATATTTCAACGATATGGGTGAGGAACAAAGTAAACCTTTTTATCAGGCTGTTGAAAACTCATACTTGCTATTCACTGATAATCAATTAATTACAGTCAGTACAGAATAAAACATTCTTTACAAATGAAGTGTTTGAAAGCTGCATCACACTTGGTTTATACCTCGTCCAGTGCATGATAAATGGCAGCTGGTGTTGTGTCATTTTTAAAAGAAACGCTCCATTTTTGCAATTTAAAAGAAAAAAAGAGAGTCCTTCAAAATTATGATGGAGGAGAATGTCTCCAGAGTCTGATCAAATAGTATGTGGAAAACACACCGGCGGGTTGTTAGCATTTATTGCTAGAAACTTAGAGACCCGTGTCGTTTTAGAAGATTTTAATTGAGTTGGTAACTATTAACTTATGATCTATTTTACCTGTAGTTTGTTGCCAAGCGATAAAAAGAAAATATTAAGTTATAAAAAAAAAATTTTATTGTGAAAAAAGTTACCAAATGAAACGTTTTGTTAAAAAAAAAGTTAAAATTTGAAATTCAATATACCTTTAGTAGTTATATTTTGAGTACCTAAACCAACATTCTGTATAACGCCAGCTAGATTTGATTGCAGACCTAAAAATAGTATCTTTACAGTTGCTTAAACAATTTTTTAAATAATTTTCAGTTTTTCACAACAATGACAGTTAAGTTTTAAAAACAATGACAGTTGAGATTTGATAACAATGACAGTTTAGTTTTGATACCAATGACAGTTAAGTTTTGATAACAATGACAGTTAAGTTTTGATAACAACGACGGTTAGGTTGCGATATCAATCACAGTTAGGTTTTGATAACAATAACAATCAGGTTTTGATAACAACGACGGCTAAGTTGCGATAACAATCACAGTTAGCTTTTGATAACAATAACAATTATGTTTTGATAACAATGACAGTCAAGTTTTGATAACAATGACGATTAAGTTGCGATAACAATCACAGTTAGGTTTTGATAACAATAACAATTATGTTTTGATAACAATAAAAGTTAAGTTTTGATAACAATAACATTTAAGTTTTCATATCAATGACAGTGTAGGTATATTGTTTAAGCAAGAAGCATGTTAAGTAAACATATTTTAACTCAACTGTATCAGTCTTTCATTCATTGCCACATAAACTATGCGAATACGGCTTTGGGTAGTGTCAAAAAAAGTAAACTAGAACCTACTTCTCGACAACGAAATTTAGTTTCAAAGATTGTTTTTGACATGCTTAGCCTCTTTTTATTGAAATGAATAATTTAAAGAATGTATTTCAACTAAATGTTTTTAATGTACTGTCTTTTATGTTTAAATATAAAACTCGTACATCTCCGGTTTCTTTTCTAAATTTATAATCCTTAAACCTCAAAAAATAAGTATATTTAGGAAATGATAGTTTCAACCTTCAATCAGATTTCAGAACTACTTAAGGAACTTTTGTATTTCTTTAGAGGGGTTTTTCTTTTAAACAATTTTGCTTTGGAACGATTTTTCTTAAGACTAGAACTTTATCGCATTTAAAAAGGAAATTTAAAAATATCATTTTCTCTATTAAAAACATTCTTATATATTTTTAAGTTTATTTATTTTGATTGATATATAATGCCTTAATTCTCATATAAAAAAATATTTACTTGACAATATACTTGTATATTTAATTTTTTTTTTGTTACTTTTATGTTTGTGTGTTATGTTAATTCAATTTATACGTATTATACCTATCAAGTGTTGTCTTTTAAGTATTTGCATTAAACGCTAATTTTTACTCCTAACTTTTTTTATAAACTTTATTTGACTGCCTTATTTATTTTATTCACATTTCAAATTAGTTTTAAACAGATCACTATTGTGATCGGTTCTTGTTGACATGATCATCTGATCTTCTGCAAGTGTCTGCGTTCGTTTTTTATATGTAACCAAATTTTGAATCTTTTATTTATATGTGTTCTTCTTTCATTTACTCTATTGTAAAGGTTGCAATGAGAATATAGAAAAACATAAATAAAATTAAAAAAAAAGAAGAAAATACTCATAATCACGATTTAGCCTGATGTGAAAGTATAGCTGTACGAGTAAAAGTAATTAGAAAAAGCTTCTACGCATTACTCTTTTTGTGTCAGGTGATGTAGAAATGCAGTTCAAAGCAGTTTACAATCTAACTGAATCTTATGAACTTAGTTATTATATAGATGGGGTTTGATCCGCGGATTCATTGTGTCTAATACAATGGCACTACCACTGCACCATGGCTGCTCGTTTAGAAAGTAAGCTCTTAAATTCTAGATACGATTGACTCGGTACCTGAATTTTCAAAAACCTTGCTTATGACAGATCGCTCTCCATACATTTTGAAAACAGGAACAAAAATTGGTCCCTTTTCATTAGAATCGGAACCAAGACTCTGAAAACCACTTGTTAAAAAGTTTTGAATGTATAAAAGACAGCTATGGAGAACAATTTTGCAAGACTATAACAATTATGTTGTCCGGATCATAAGTTGTAAAAAATTTTAAGCTGAAAATTAATATAGAAGCCCTAAACTTTTAGAAAAACTAAAGTTTTACTTTTTTAAACGTTTTTTTAAGGAATCTGTAAAAAATATTCTTTTTCCTCACTTTTTATGTGTGTGTTAAGGCTGGAACACAGTATACAGTTCTTTATGTCTTCAAGACCTCTTATTGTTTTTGTTATCAAAGTTCTTTTTATGTTTTCAACACCTCTTATTGTTATCGTGATCATAACGTAACTGTGATAACAATCACAGTTAGGTTTTGATGACAATAACAATTATGTTTTGATAACATTGACAGTTAAGTTTTGATAACAATAAAAGTTAAGTTTTGATAACAATGACATTTACGTTTTGATAACAAAAATCTTTATGTTTTCATAACAATGACAGTATAGGTATATTCTTTAGGCAAGAAGCATGTTATGTAAACATTTTTAACTCAACTGTATCAGTCTTTTATTCATTGCCACATAAACTATGCGTATACGGCATCTGCTGCTTTATTAAGATTTATGAAAGTTTAAACATGGGTAAAACGGGTTCGTGCATGACACGCAATGAAGTGTGACTTTAGAGTTGATATTTTTAAAAGTATTTAAACTTATGTTATTCTAGTTCATTTAAATGATATAAAAAGTAAAATTAAAAGTCATGCCAAAAACTCGTGGTAAAATAAGAAATAGAGGCAATGAAATATTCTTAGTCAAATAAAGTAGAAAGACACTCTCATCTCATCAGTTTTTTAACTGTTGAAGAATTTATTTAGTGTTGTCTATACCTACGAGGGTCTAAACTATAAGTTTCTCTTAAAACCTTTGTTTATTGTTCAAACAAAGCTTCTACATTTACATCAAAATGTCCACCAGCGGGAGAGAACTGCTGTATTGTATTTAAGCTTATCCTTTCTGCGAAATGGAAAGACACAGAAATGTGCATGCAATGCGTTTTTAGGTCTAAATAATATTATTTTAAGGAAAGAAGTTCAAACTTTAATGATGTTATATAAAAAGCTGCAATCGCCTAAAATTAGATTGACACCATATTCAATTAGGGAAAGGATGGCTATTTAAATAAAAAAAATAATAAGAACGTAAACAAATGAAAGTAAATATATGGACATTATGTTTTTTGAAAATACCAAAGGAAGAAAAGAATATATGTCTTGGCTGTCATAATGTTTTTTTCAAAAAGGTTTTTGAGAGATCTGCTGAACCAATATACAAGGAAATCCTCAAGAAAAGAAGACTTATTTTTATCTTATAGCTCAGAAATGATTTGATTGATTATTTAATGTCAAAATGCAATGACTCAGTTAAATGTCAGCTAAATGATAATATCCACAAAGAAGGACAAGTTATATTATTGCCTAAAGGTAATCTTAAGCTTACAGTAATAACTGATGTAATCGTGGAACTTTTTGTCAAACAGCACACTGCTATCATATGCAGTGTTATAGCTACCTCAGGAAGAGAAATAAATGATATTGTTTTATCTGAACCATCATTATGTTTTTGTTTTAAACGAAAGATTAGACGTACGAGTGAAAATGATTATAAATAGGTACTAAGTCACTCGTGTTTATTCTGGTGTTGTAGAAATGCAGTTTAATGCAATTTCCAATCTAATTGAGTCTAACTAATTTAGTTATTATATAAAATGTATATTTTTTGATTCTATTGCAACCAATAGTTGAAAGCACCATAGAGTAATACCAAAAATGGCCATAGGCTTGGGGTGTTGCTACTTTTCCTTGCATGTATATATCTTGTTGAAAAAAGACATAATATCCACTTTAACAAAATAATGCAAGAGCATTATACAGTTTTCCTCCCAAAGTTTTCCATCTCTTAGTACTTTGATAACTTTGCAATGTTGGCTTTAATGTTATTAAACCTGGAAAGAGTGATTTGCAGTGACTTAAAATCCATTTACTGTTGTGGAATTATTATTATTATAAACTATTATTTAACTCCTTGATATGGTCAATGGCTCATCAGAGAAGGCATTAAAGTAGTTTAAGAACTGATTGTAAAACAACCAAGAGAAGAAAAAAGAAGAAAAACGTTTTCCTGTTTAACCATTTTTACACAAAGAACTAGGCGCAAAAAAAGAAAACAGGTTTATCATCAAACACAATTATTATTATTTTTAAACAATAGTTTGTTAATAGTTTTAAATAAGTTATATTGTTAATTATTTTCTTATATTGCGTTAATTTTATTTTTCTCATATGTCCTTTTGCAACTTCACTAAGTTTGATAATTGAAATAATTTTTCAGTAATTTATATATAGTTTGACTACTTAAAGTTGATTTTGCAATAAAAAAGACCATAGAAAAAGTTAAAGTAATTTTTTTTGTCTACTTTATCACTTTTTCTTTAAATTTTTCAGTGTGGAGAAAAAAAATTTACAAAAAGAGTGTATCATTTTTTTTGATGTTGGTCATTGTGAGAGTAAATATAAAAAGAAAAAAAATTTAAATAATGTTGGAGGGTGACACAAATGGGTAGAAAAAATCAAAAAAGCGAAAAAAGGCTACTTTGGGGCCGTATGCCAATCTTAAACTTATTTTAAGTAAATATAAAATCTTACGAGCAAAACTTGGGTCAGCGTACATTATATGCTTCCACTCTATTTTGTAAAAAATTTTCATCTTAATGTAAACCACCCAAATATATATATAAATATATATATATATATATATATATTTAAATGTATGTATATATATATAAATATATATATACATACATATATATATATATATATATATATATATATATATATATATTGAATATATATAATTTCAATATATAAATATATATATATATATATACATTTTTTATTTTTTTTTTTGTTTTTTTGTTATTTCACCTCCCCAATGCCCAAAAGGCCACTACAGATGAGGAGGCTACTTAATTGTGGTTATAACCCTCTCTCAACTCTATAACTCCGAAACACGAACCTTGACGAACAAGGCCGCTGCGGAGAAACAAGTTGAGCGCGGTACTACCAGGGACGTGGTGGATATAAATATATATATATATATATATATATATATATATATATATATATATATATATATATATATATATATATATATATATATATATATATATAATATATATATATATATTAAAAAAATAGGAATTAAAGAAAGAAAATCCAAATTGTCAATTGTAAAACTAAAAAGTTCAAAAATATCAAAAGAAAAGAAAGAGTAAAAAAACAAGTCATATTATAAACAAAGAAACACTTAAAAAGTAAATACTCAAAATAAAAAAAACCAACAAAAGAAATTTCGAACATCGATTTGTATTATGTCGTCTCCAACTTTTCTACACTTATAATTTCGCCAAAAATAACAAAAAATTAATATTTTTTTTTTATTTTGTTGAAGTTTTTGTGTTAGCAATTTCGTTTTGTAGTTTTCGCTTTCACTTTGTATTTTTTGTATTTTGCCTTTTCGTTTGGGTAAAGTTGTAACTATTTGTGTTGTTGTTGCTAATTATTTTTATCATTATTCGCCGTTTTTTTATTTTACTAATTTTTCAACGCCTGTTTTTTTTTTCGCCAAAATTTTTAAAGATTTTTTTTATTTTTTATTTAATTTTTTAATTTAAAGTAGGTTTTTGTTTTTTGGCATTTTCACTTTGTAATTTTTGTGTTTTGCTTTTTAGTAAGCGTAAAGTTTGTTTTTATTTGTGCTGTTGTTGCTTATTGTTTTTATTTTTATTTGCTGTTGTTAATAATTTAGTGTTTTCATATATTTTTGTCTTATTATTTAATTTATTATAGCTTTACTGTTATTATTATTAGTATTTTTAAACTAATCTAATTTACACATGCTATTATTTATTATTATTTTGTTTGTTTGTTTATTTTATTTAGGTTTCACTCTAATGACTAGTTTTCAACAATTTGAGTGACACCTAACCTAATTTTAAATAAAATTATAAAAAACTTGTATTTTCTAATTTTCGGTTGAATAATTGGAATATATATATATATATATATATATATATATATATATATATATATATATATATATATATATATGTATATATATATATATATATATATATATATATATATATATATATATATATATATACATATATATATATATATATATATATATATATATATATATATATATATATATATATATATATATATATATATATATATATATATATATATATATATATATATATGTAAATTATGTTAGTGTATTTTACAAATAGAGTGCTCAATGTGCTTAAAGAACAGAGCAATAAATAATTAGTAAAAAACACTTATCTAACTTTATCTTCGACTTGAAGTTTCACCATTGCTGGATCATCAGGAAGAGTTACTAAATCTCAAAAAAAATTCAATTTATAGAAAAAAATATTTTACAGGAAGTTATAAATGATTATAACAAATTTTTAATTACTATATTTTTTTGTTAACGGGAAGTTGCAGAAAGTAATTATGAAATAATTTTCTTTGGAATGGGGATAGTTTAATTTGGTCATTTGTTTTTATAATTTTTAAGAGGTATTTGTTTTCGTGCCTACATTTAGAAATTAATTCAGATTTTTTATTTAATAAATTTTCTTGATTTAAATGAGTAATTATTTCAAATTTTTCTTGCAAACATAGCATACATTTTTTGGAAATGTTATTATAGGTAGGGGCAGATTTTAGAATAGACCATTGTAAATTAAAATTTTTATTTTTTTCTTTTAAATCCCAAATATATTTTGACAGCATAGTCTCTTTTGAATATTTTTTTGTGTTTAAACGATTGTTTGTGGTTGGCATAACGTTTTTTCCATTCCCCTCGGTTAAGCCAATATATTGTTTATCAGGGTTGTTTTGTGAGAAAACAATGCACTTGTAAATTACATTTTTCGAAAGGCATTTTCCATTTAGAGGGCAATCTATTTTTTGTTTACAATTACAATAATCAGTGTTTTTTTCTTTTATATGTTCATTTTTATTAATTAACGAGTAGTTGTGGCCTTTTATAATTCTTTCTAAATTTTTTGTACAACTATAACTTACTTTAATGGTATTTCTGTTAAAAATCTTATGTAATTTATTAGAGGGAGGAAAATGTTTGTCTACTAATTTTAGAAAAATTTTACCTATATTTGTTGAAACATTTTTGCTGTACGGGGGGTTGAACCAAATTATGTTTCTATTTCTATTACGCTTTTTTGCAATTTTCTTTTCAAATTTTAGCTCAAAATTTTGAAAGCCACTTTTTTTAAGGGCATCTTCATAAACGCGTTTAGAGGAGTTAAAAATATTTTCATTAGAAGAGTTTTGGTTTAGCCTATTGTTAATTGAAATTGGAATTTGTTTTAGAATTTGAGGGGGATGGTTCGAATTTACATTAATATACAACAAATTCGTCATTAGGTTTTTTGTAGGGCTTATAGGAACTTTCTGAGATGTTAAATGTGACATCAAAAAAATTCACTATTTTTAAATTTATATTTATTTCAATTAGGAAGCCAATATTTTTAAAAACTTTAATAATGTCTTTTCTAATTTTATCGAGTTGTGGCCTTGATTTTTTATGCCTTATTATTAAACCGTCGTCGCGATAAAGACCTAATTGATTAATTTGGATTATTTTAGCTAGGGTATTTAAAATATATAAACCTACAAATTCGCAAACTTCTGCTCCGTCGTAACATCCCATTGTT